>NC_133775.1:106205419-106223692 GCF_003597395.2 Chelonoidis abingdonii | reverse complement strand
GTGAAGATAAAGAAGGTGTTTGATGGAGGCCATGGGGAAGTAGCCCAGGGAGTTGTAGCTTCATGCAGCTGTTACAGGAGGCACTCTAGACAGCTGCAATCCACAGGGCCCTGGGCTGGAATCCGGAGTAGAGGGCGGGTCTGAGTTCCCCCCAAACCTCCCAGCTCCTGATCAGACGCAGGAGGAGCTGACCCAGACTGTGGGTTCCACCAGAGGGGAAGATCGCTGAGGTGAACAAATCCGCCAATAAGCGCAGGACCCACCAGGGTGGAGGAGGAACTTTGTCACAGTATTTACTGATATAGTTTGATGTATTAAAAACACACCCTTCCATTGCTCTGGAAAATCCTAACATCAGAAGCTGAGATGCTTGTCTACATTTTATCTGGACCTCTTGGGTTTGCAAAATGGAGCTGGATTTGTCATGAAAATAGTGAGCATCCACCATGAGCTTTGTTGGGAACGTTTGTGTAAGGGTGAGCAGGTTTAAAATTTTTATTAAAGCTAATGTTTAAAATCAAATTTACACAAGTTAAGAAGGAAGGTACTGTACATCTGGGGTCAGGCTTGAGTTATGTGGGATTACAAGTATGAGTTACAAGGTTCACAAGATACATATATAGCACATAACCAGCATAGACCCAGATTGGGGTGCAGGCATTTTTAAAGCGTCAGTGAATAAGTGATTTTGGGTATGCCACCCATAGTGTGTATTTTGCTTCTCTAGCTCACAACTTGTACTGCTCACAACAAGACAGTGTTGGTGTAGTGAATAGGTACATGGGTGGGATGCGTCCCTTGGTTCGTCAGGGAAGGAAGTGGGTTATTTCCCTGACTGGCATTCTCGATTACTCATCCTAGTACTGACAGTGTCCCACGATGTGTTCCATGTAGATGTCTCTGGACCACCTGATGGTGTTGGATACCATGAGCTGTCTCATGAGCTAGGTGTAGTATGGACCGGCCCCTCATGCTTTCAGCACTGGCTCGTTCTGGGGGTCCCACATGACCAGGGCTCCCACAGTCAGGGCACAGATCTGGACGTTGTAGCCTTTGGCTCCCAGGATGTCGGCCACTGGGGTGTATTTCAACACCTTCCAAGCTCCGGCCTCGTGGAAGGCCAGGGACCCTATTTTCAAATGGCACCATGACATCCACTATGAAGATCTTCTTCTTTTCCATGTCGGTCATGATGATGTCAGGTTACAGTTGGCTGTCTGTTCCGGGGAAGGTGAAGTCAACGATAATCTTACCCAGGGATGGTGAGATGGCTTTCACCTGCCGGTTCTGGATGGCATTGTGGCCATGCCTCCCGGCTCCAGGGTGGTGCTAGCAACCACACAAGCCGTGGGGCAGGGTCTCGTTGGGGTAGCCACACTTCCTGCAGCACTTGTTCCAGTTGCCATGGCAGATGGCTCCATTGAGGGGAACGTGGTTGAGTCAGGCCTGGTGGACGAACCACCAGTCGATGAACCTGGTGAAGCTGCCATCAGGGAGGAAGTGGTTGCTAACATCCCACTTGCTGGTCCCCTCAAACACCTTGCTCTGGTCTGGCTTCCACTTGAGGTTCTCGGCATAGTGGCAGTGGATGGAGTCTTTCAGGGTCCTTTCTAGCATCGTTCTGGCAGTTGGGGTGATGATGGTGTGGTCTTTATGCGTGACACCAGTACTCCCAGTTCTCTGCACTCCTCACACCACTTTCAATGGCAGCTGATCCTCTTTCCTACATGTCTCGAGGCATTGCAGGCGCGGGACCAGAGAGAGGACAGATCTTCCTCATCTCTCCCAAACTCAGCCTCCAGGGAGCTGCCGAGGTAAGTGACGATGTCCTACTCGGAGGGGGCCCTCGCGATGCATTTCCTGACCACGTCCCGTAGGGTGCCATCCGTGATGCTCTTCACCATCGGGTCCAGGCATGTAAGGAGGTGGAAGGCGTGGGTGATCGCTGCTATGTCACACAAGTCGGCCATCCAAGGCACGTTGGTGCCCCCTTACTGTGAGAAATATAGATGATATTGGTGCTGGCCCTCTAGGGAAGGTAGACTCATTTTCTTACCAGCTGGTTCTTATTTCCATGATAGTTCAATTCCTCGCCTCCTACATGAATTCCTGACAGGGAAGCTGTTTTTGATGGTGCCATTCTTGACATGGATATTTGCTTACTGATAAGAACCGGACTAAGAGACTAAGATTTTTTTCCAAAGCCCAACCAGCAATGGACATACATTAAAGTCTTATAGCCAGCTACCAGTGGTGATGTTACCGATGATGGACCTAATAATAGGAACAATGTAGATACAATTTCCAAAAGCACCCAAGTCCAAAAGCAACTAAGGCACTTAGGTGATGATTTTTAGAGGTATTTAGATGTTACTTTGCTCAACCTTGCAAGACCTATGTGACTTAGGCTCCTAAGAGCCTACATTACTTTTGAAAATGAAACCTAGACTTCTAAGTTCTATTGACTTTCAGCAAAGGTTAAACTCCTAAATCACTTGGGCCTTGCAACACTGAGCGAAGCAGCACCAAACTACCTTTAAATATCTGGATCTTACATTTCTGAAAATGGAACTACGGCTCCTAGGTCACTTAGTGCTTTTGAAAACGTTAATCCTGTCTCCCACGGTGAGCCATTCGGTCCCAATTATTTATTTTACTTCTCGTGGAAAGAGCAGACAAGCACCCAGCCATCATGGTGATTTCTAGCTCTAATTACACCATCTTATTCTTTCCTTATTATTATTCCTATGAAAAATAGAGCTACTGTGAGTTTTGAATCAATATTCCTCCCACACTCTTTCAGCTCCCTTCCCTGCAGGCACATTCTCTCTCTCTCTCTCTCTCGATCTCTCTCTCTGCTTTGCCAGTAGCTCTTGTTTAGACATTTTTTTTCAGCCAATATTAAATGAAAGATTGTGCATTTCATGTCCAGCAGCGACTCCGGGTTGCCTTTAGCACAAACGGAGAGCATTTGGGTGCGAGAGGACCGAGGAATGCACTCCCATGGCAAGTCTAGCAAATAATTTATGCTTTTTATGAAGGAGGATTTTCAGAGAGAACTGTGCATGTGAAAGCTTTTGCCTTGTGTGGATGTGGGTGTGAAAGAGCACGCATGTGAGAAAGAGAGAGAGAGAGACAAAGAAGTAGGAGTGTGTGTGTGTGTGTGTGTGTGTGTGTGTGTGTGTGGACACAAGGAGAGAAACTTCACTACCACTGCTGCTAACTGGGACTCAAGGGGAGCTTAGGTCTAGTGGGGGCTCTATGCAGAGGGATGAATTTCTCCCTATTCGAACAGTCATCTGTCATGGCTAGGCAGCTGGTGTGCTGTGGCCACTGCTTATGAATCACGATGCTGTTAGTAATCAACTCATTAGTTCCTTGTCCATGCTCTGTACTTAGCCCCCTACCCCACAGAGCTTCCAATCTATCTTTGTTCTGTGTCAGTGCAGTTCCGATCACAATGGGGTCTTGAACTCTGGCTGGGGCTCCTAGGGATGACTGCAATAGAAATAGCCAACGAGAATAATAATTGCACCCAACAAGACTAGGTTAGAGGTAATACAAGAATGTGACTTTTCTGAAGGACAGATTCTGATGACGCCCCTCAGCCATAGAAATGGAACTAGTGGGCTTTATTGTCACATGTCAAGGTGGCAATTCCCCTGTTTTAGTCCTAGTTGCAAGCTATTGCAAACACGCTGACATTTTGAAGGGATGCAGCCAAAGTTTGGAAGCCCAACTTTTAATCAGATTGAATGCTACAATAAGAAAGGACCATGGCTCAGACACTCAAAGGTATTTAGGTACTTCTGTTGATTAAAATGGAAGTTGGGATCTTAAAAACATTTGAGGATCTGGGACCATGTTCCTTTCAAAAATAGTGAAGGAAATCAGTGTCCATTTAATATCTCTCAGTAGCAAGTAGTTTCCCTTCCCCATACTCTCACTCCCCACCCATCCAATTAAATAAATAAATAAATAAAGATGACGACACAAATGTCCCTTTCTAATGTATCCCAGTGGGAGGTTGAATAGGCGAATAGGCAAATCTCAAACATTCGTATTCAGACTTCTGACCATCCAGCCTTAAAAAATATACTTTGTTGTTAATAATGTGGCCATTATCCTAAACTGCTAAATGAATCTTCAGATAATAATATATATACTCTGCTTCTTTGATGTTTAGAAGCACTCAAGCATTTAGGAACTGTCAAACAATATACTGTTATTCAAGGGAATATATTCATTGAAAGATTAAATTACATATTGCAGCAAAGATCCCTTTTGGAATGGAGAGGCATTTCATGCTAACAAATAACTACAACATTATTATAACAAGACTAAATGGCACATGACTTCAAATGACTGCACAGGTTTCTTTGAAGGCTGCAGGAAGAGCATATAAGATTGATAAGGAATGGAGTTGCTCTATTAAATAGTTTTAAAAGATTCATAAATGTTTCAAAGAACAAATTCATACCAACAGTTACCGGGACACAGAGCTGCTGCATTCAATCTATCTATTCCTGTTGAAGTCCTTCAAAGTTATGGGTGTCTGTATTAAAGACATGTAGCATTGTTGTAGGCGTGTAGATCCCAGGATATTGGAGAGACAAGGTGGCTGAGGTCATATCTTTTATTAGACCAACTTCTGTTGGTGTAAGAGACAAGCTTTCAGAGCTTACACAGAGCTCTTCGTCAGGTCTGGGATGAAGATGTCAGTCTCCTGAGATTCTTTACTTACCAGGCTACCAAACTGGATATTAACATAACAATAACTGCAGAGAAAATTTGCCATTGGGATTGGCATGGAGCTAGGCATCCAGCAAAGCACCAGCTACTCCTTGCTTGCTGTCGGCTAGTGTTGGGGGCATAATATGTGCCATGGTGTGGGAGCTAAAAAGTTTCAAAGTACAGTATCTGTCCAGTGGCTTTTCAAGGGATGGCATTTTCTCCACATTTCCTTAAAGCTTATGCAATTTGAAATTGAATGTCACCACGTACAATACAGTTAGTGCACCAAAGATCATCCAGTTTACATATTGTTGCTTCTTTCGCCTGAGCAGTGGTATCCTATCTTCAGGGTCTTGCAGGGTTGTTTTGGTTACAATAAGAAACCAATTATATGATTCAGGTATATTCTTTGGTATGACATTCTTAATGTACAAAGAACGGACACAGAGTCCTGTTTCTCTGCTGTGTGGAGAGACGCACAGCAGCAGGCATTTGTCTTGCTGAGAAATCCAAAGTCTGCCACCCAAGTAGCTCTGTTTCTTGGCTTCCTCTCAGTCACAGTCAAAATGTTTCTCCAAACTTTCTCTGCCTCTAACACACACAGACTGCAAAACCAGTCTCCTAGCCCCTGCTAGGGAGTCAGGGAAACCCCTCAGTCTGAACACCTTAGCTCTGACCTTCCTCTGTGGTTTGTAGATATTTGCTATATAAAGGAGATAAATTGCTTCTTCCATGTGTGTGCTTGTAGGATTATGACCTTATTTACTTGGTTTTCCAGGCTATACAACAAGCAAAATTGAATCACTAAGAAGGAAAGCTGATGTACAGATTCTCATCCAGCTGCAGTTGTGTCTTTGTGGCATAGAATAAAGTATACCATTTTGCACACTTTGTTTAATATGAGAAATGTGAAAATGTCACTGGGAACAGTGCCAGAAAAAGGCTCGTGACAGATCAAGAGGCATCCCAATTACAGCTGAAGACTTGGAGATGCCAGTGAGAGAAACACACAGTCAGGACCATGGCACATCACATGTCATCTGAATCATCAAGTGACAGTTACACTAATATGAATGCAGGATGTGAAATCTCCCCAACATTGTGTTGCATACAGTTGCTGCTCTAAATACAGTCCAAATGGCTTCAAATTAAATATCAAAGATTCTTATGATACAAGACGTTACTGAGATGACTCTTTATCCAGTTGGATTCTTATTCAGGGAACACTGGTTGAATAATAGTCACTGAATGATTTATTCAAGAAATCTCCACATTTCGCCCACATAAATTATCTGACAAATATATTTACTTTTTTGTCTGACTCTCTACGATTCCGTAAAGATCCAAGGATGTAATTTTAAAATTTGTCTGCCAAATAGAACCTTCCTAGGGTCTCTATGTGATGGCCATCAAACTTCTCACTGAAGAGAACTGGATGGAGCTTGCATGGGACCCTGCCAAGAGCTTTTTATTTGGTCATTCAAGTGGGGCTGAATGTGCTGCCATGAGATACCAGGACTGGGTATCAAACCTGAATCTCTTGCACAACTATGTAGTGGATTAACCACCCTGGTCGTTCTCTGAAACTTTGCCATGTACTCCTTAGGGTGGCTTTGTTTGCCAGGCTCCTCTGATGGATGTAACATCTCAACAAGCCATCCCCACCTCCTGCTCTGCAGTTCTCTGCAGTGCTACAGGAGCCTTTCAGTAATATTGAAACAAATCAATAATAAATTGCCAGAACCCACGGTCCTCTGAGTGAAAGCCATTGATGTTGGCAAGAATTGTTATCAATAGTGGGAACAGTGTGTGCATTCCAATCCTCCCCCCAATTACTGCTATGAGTGCAGCACAAGCAGCAGCATTTCTCCACTTTCAGCTGGTGCACAGACACACAGATTTCTCCCCCTCACCCACACACCCATTCCTTCGTTTAGTTTCCTCTGGACTGTGTTGCCTGGCAACAGGAATCAGTAGCTTTAGTAGACAAAAGCTATTATTTCAGTCATACAGATGTGTTAATGCGATGATTGACTGGAGGACAGGTCAGATTTCACACACTCACCAATTCTGGGGCAACAGGATTTTAAGGGGGAAAAGGCACAGAACCTAAACCCAAAGGCAGTTGAGACATTTTGCAGGGTTTGTGTATATGTGGGCAGTATGGAGGGGAGATGGAAGATATTAAGTGATCAGTTGCATTTCTGGGTTCCCCAGAGATTTCAGGAATAGTCTGGCAAACTGTGATTTGGATCTGGGGATTGCAATCCACTTATAAACCATTTTTCTGACCAGTGCCAAACGGCATTGCCTTTGCAACATGTGACCATTAAATCAGATTTTATAGTGCTTTCTTATGGGAGTACATCAGGATGAACTTGTAGCTTCACGGGTAGAAGACTGCCTTGGCTTTCCAAGAAGCCCTGAACATGTTTGTGTTGGGTTCAGGGCGGTCCTTAGCCATAGGCAGAACAGGCAGCTGCCTAGGGCACCACTCTGCTGGGAGCCCAGACAGACGGGAAGCAGTGGAGCATGTAAGAGCAGGGCTGTTGGGTCCTAGAGAGAGATGAATGAAGCACAGTCTGAGGGAGGGGGTTGGCTGCTGGGGTCTATGGGAAGGGATGAGGGAAGGAACTCACCTGTAGGGTGACCAGATGTCCCGATTTTATAGGGCCAGTCCCAATTTTGGGGTCTTTTTCTTATATAGGCTCCTGTTCCCCCCCGTCCTGGTTTTTCACACTTGTTGTCTGGTCACACTAAGTGGTGGTAATTGATACCTATATAAGACAAAGCCCCAAATATTGGGACTGGCCCTATAAAATCAGGATATCTGGATCTGGACACCCTAGCTGAAAGCGCGTTTCTCCCTCGGGCTGGCACTGATCCATCTCATCTGAGGGGAGCTGCACAGGGCAGAATGAGCTACTGTGGCTTCATGGGTGCCCCGTCCCTAAGATCAGATGCTGTGCTAATTTCAGCATGGTCAGTTGGACTGGCAGTGGTGCCCATTGGCATGTGATCGGACCTGAGGGTTTGCTGCTGCTGTTGCCACTCTGCACCCCAAGAGGTGGATTTTGGGGTCCTGCAGTTTTCCACCTATCTCCTCCTCTACTTCAGCTGTTGGCCCAGCAGGCTAGGGGGTGAGCCAAGCATGAAAGCAGTACTGTGTTTCCATTTAGATTGTCATTTAACAAATTTGGTCCCCAAAAATGCTTGCTAACAATCCTGAATTCAATTTCAATATATAATTTTTAAAACCAATATCTTAGCCAAAAACAGAAAATTAAGTTGACAATTATTTGTGGCAAGTTTGGTATGGGGAAGGGAGCGGGCCAGTCTTCATCAGAGAAACAAAAAATGTTGATTGACTTTCCTATACCTGTTACTGCTAAATAGAGCCCTCCAACAACTGTAATATGCTCATTTCCTTACTAATGTATAGAGAAGGGGTCAGCAACCTACGGCACACGTGCCCAAGTTGGCATGCGAGCTGATTTTTGATGGCAAGCAGCAGCAGGATGACCGGCTGAGCCCACCACTGCTCTGGGGTTCCGGCAACTGCTCCATTGCCACCCGGGATCCTGGCCACTGGCCCCACTCAGCACCCACTGCTGGCCTGGGGACCCCCAAGGAACCCAAGGCTGGCAGCGGGCCAAGAAGGCCGGTGGCTGAGACCCTGGCTGAGCCACTCAACCCACTGTCGGCCTGGGGTTCCATTCACTCAGCTGGTAGCGTGCTGCGCAGGACTAAATTCAACGAAATAGGAAAACAAGAGCAACTAATGGCAAAGTGCAAGAACCTAGAGCAGTGGTCCCCAACCTTTTTCATCTGGCGCCCGCCAGACAAAGGACCGTGGCAGTGGACGAGCATCCGCCAAAATGCCACCGAAATTCGGCAGCATTTCGGTGGAGACGCTTCTGGATGACGCTGCTTATCGGCAGCAAGTGGTGTCATCCAGAGGCATCGCCGCTGAAATGCCGCCGAATTTTGCTAGCATTTCAGCAGATGCTTGTCTGCCGACCAGTATGCAGGTGCACTGAGAGGCCCCTGTGGGCGCCATGGCACCCACGCGCACCGCGCTGGGGACCCCTGACCTAGAAAGCCTCCTGAAGCACGGCTATCATTTTGATTTAAATGGATTTGAACTGTATGAAGAATTGAGTATACTGTCATCCATGTTGCCACATGCAAAATCGATGACGGACATTGTACAGTTTACTCATACTAGCAAACTTGTTGACATATATCCTAATGTCTACATTGCCACTCGTATTCTACTGACAATTCCTGTAACAGCAGCATCAGGAGAATGGAGTTTCTCAAAACTAAAACTCATTAAAAACTATCTCCGCTCTACAAGGAGTCAGGAACACTTGACTGGTCTTGCTATTCTTGTAATCGAACAAGACATCACTTTGTCTTTGTCATACGATGACATTATTCCTGATTTTGCAGCCAAAAAAGCCAGCAAGATTCCTTTTCATTAAAAACAAAGCCTGGTTTCAATACCTCTTCATCTAAATTTCCGATAAAATGTTGACAAATTAAAAAAATTATATTATTTGCATCATTCTGTCAAATCAGAATTTTTTCTCTAGTGCTAATTCTCTAGTGCTAGTGCATCAGCATTAAAGTGTGCTTAACTACACCGGCTTTAATAACATGCATGTGGCAAGTTTTCCAATACTGTAAGCTTATCCTTGTTTTGCTAAGAGCAAGACAGGCACGGTGGCACCAGTTTAATAATCCTGCCTAGGGCACCATAAATCCTAAGGACGGCCCTGGTTGGGTTGCAGCATTACATCACCTTAGCATCTCTCGGTCATGCTGTACTGAACGGAGCGTTTCTGAGCATTCCTTCAAATTCCAAACTGCTCTTGGCAGCCTCCATGTCTGGACCCCCTTTTGTTCACTGATTATCAATATTCATCTGAAGATATTTTTGCTTGCGCAGAAGTTTGGAGAACAGCTGTTTTTCGTATGAATGCCTATGTTTGCATGCAAACCAGGCTGCCTGAACAAGAGGAGTTGCTATCCTCTATACTGGTGGGCCAACTCATTGGCCAGTGCATCAGCAGCAGGATGATTTCAGTCCCTTTTCTTCAGGGCTGAGTTTTATTTCTCCAAAATAAACAGTTCAACATAAATCCAATGCACAAACCTGGTCCTTTTCTTCTGACTCAGGGTCTTCTGCAAGAGCCTACCTGCTCCAGGCAGGTCTCACTTTCAACTGAGCTGCTTTCATTGGCAATAGGTGGCTTTCTGGCTTTCTATCACCTGATCTGTGTCTCAGACCCATCACCAGGCAGGCAGATGAACCAAACTCCCTGAAAGGGGCATCCTATCCTGATGCAGGTGTAACATTTGCAGTAGCTGTGCGGAGTCCATTGTCTGCTATGGTGGTCTCTTCATTTAAGAATGATTTGCTACCTTATGTTTTGCAGTTAGTCTGTAAGTATCTGAGCTGGGGTTCATTTCTCTCCGGTCCAGTTGTAGGGAACCAGTGCCTTTGCTGATGTATGCTTGTGCGAGTACCAAGGAAAGAAATCGGACCCATTACCCAACAGACAGCTAATTGGTCACAGCCTATGGCTGAGCCCAACTCCTTAAAGGACCATCCCAACCTGTGTCATATCCATTATTTAGTTTTTGGGATGGTCCTTTTTAAAAAGTTTCAGCTATCCAATGAGGGTGCCGAAACAATACCATGCGACTTAAGTGACCAGTAACACACCAATAACACACAGCAAATGTGTCTATCTTCACTACAAATAACAGGCATTTAGTGAAAACTAAAAAGACACAACCTGAACATTTACACCACACATTTGCCCAGTTTTGATAAACTTGGATCTTTCGTTTTTAAAAATGTTTTGGGTTGTCGTTACTTGTTTTGTTCTATTTGTGTCTCTCATATTTGTCATGTCACTCTCATAAGGTGTGATGCCCAGCGTAATGAGGTGTGACCGATACTGAGAAAGATTCATCACAGGGAGAAAGTGGCCAGATAGGATTTAACTTGTGGTATGGAATTTTAATGACTAAAGAGGCATTACAATTTATTTCTCTGCTCTCTTCAGACATGAATTAAAACTAGGGACCTCTGGGGCAAGAATAAGAAATGTCCCCTCCCCTACGCCTGAAACTTAACCCATTTCTGGTGGTAAATTGAACTGTGTCTTAAAGCATTTGAGTAAAATCATTTTCACTTCCCGTTTCTCACTAAGAACAGACGTTTCAAGTATCTTATGAAAAACTCTGAGATTTCTAGGCCAAGGTTGAAGTTTGGACAGTTCAGAAAAACTTTAGATCCTTATTGGTACCAAAACCTGCTAGTTTCTACCAGGACATGTTTCATACATGAACAGGTCCCGTCCTGCGGAGAGGAAAGGCTCAGCAGGAAGGAGTGGCAGAAAGAGGAGAACACACGTGAGCAGTATATGGGGTGAGCTAACCTAACCAACTCCATCATTTGCCTTGCCTTGGGAAGCTGTACAGAGAATAGTATGGAGCCAAACTCAGCTAATTATCTAACTCTGAAAGACTCAGTACTAGCTGAATTGTAGCTTACTGAGTGAGGGGTACTAAGTCAGGTGTCTCAGGGCCAAGACAGCGAGAGAAGGCGAAAGCACAAGGGTCACCATGAATGGATGCAGACAACTCTTTGAGCTCAGCTGGAGCCCCAGTGCCCCAGTGCCAACTTGAGAAACAGAGTAGATTATATAAAGAGCTAAGGCAAGCACTGCAGGTAGCAGAACATCCGGTAATCATTGCTCATCTTTCCTTAGGGGAGAGAGCATGCCACACTGGGTCTGGAGGAAAGGGAAACCGCTATTTGCTTTCCTCCCAGTGCTGACACAGTAAATAGCCTCATATTATCACATTAAATCTTCTCTAATTTTTCTCTTGCTCAGACCCCCAGCAAATAAAGTCAGTGCCTGAGAAAAATCCAAGACAAGAGTTATCGTTTGGTAAAGCTGTAAATCCCGAGCCAGGGCAGTTGCAATGTCATTATTATTACTCAATGGACCTTTACAGTCTGCTGAGAAGCTTTGCTTAATGACAAGTGTCAGGTACAGAAGTGCAACGGTCCCATCACCACAGATCTCTATGTCTGTGCAGTTCATCTGTTCTGATAGATAACCTCAGACAACACCTTGGCAGGATTTCTCTTTGCATAAAGTAATATATAAATATATGTTTCAGGCTTTGAATGGTAATAGGCACTTAGTGCTTCCTCATTTCATGCTGCTCGGTATCGTTTGGGAGATTTTAAAGGTTAGCAATGGCACCAGAAGAAAGCAGCTCCTCGGAAGAGGGCTCATTTCCTTGAGGCCTGTGATCTATAGCTGCAATCAGGCAATGGACATCCAGAGAAAGGAAGGTATTTTGCATAGCTGAACCTCCACTGAAAGGAATTTCTTTTCATTAAGCCATTAAAAACATTCCAGCTCGGCTGGAGTAATGGGGTATGAAATGGCTAGACGATTTAAAGGATTTTACAGCAATATTGTAGGGCTCTGAGGTTTGGAGATTTAAGTTTCAAGGAAAAGGAGAGGAACGGTAAATTTGAAACCAGGGGCTCTGGCTAGGTTGAAAGTCAAAGGCTGCACTCCTAGAGGAGTCAGTAGGATACCCTTGTTGAAATCTTTAAATAAAAAGGATGAGCTTTAACTAAGACCCAGACCATCCAGCAGTGACTAAAGCCCTGGATCCCTGATAAAGGGCTAAATCTGTTTGTTTGTTTTTAAAATTAGCTTCTAGACACAACTTCGGTTTCGTTTGTAAAGAACTGGTTCCTCGGTGAAGCTACTTCTCACTTACAGTGTAAGTTACAATAATAGTCTAGGAGAAAAAAATGCACTTTTGTTTGCACCTTGTGCTTAACCTACTTGGAAATCAACCCTTCCAGTTTTCATATGCAGAGCAAACCATTGCTTCCAACTAGAAGAGCTGAGAAGCAGTAGCAATATAATTAGGCCTGGCTGAATCCATTTTTTAAAATCATTTTGATAGATAATATTGATGTTTGTTTTTAAGCATTTTTTAAAGATTTTTATCAATTTAAATTTTCACTGTTGGTGGAGAGTACGGGGGAAGGGGGCTCAGACAATTATTTAATGATAGTCAGTGTTGAGATTCAAAAAATTAAAGCAACTAAATGGAACCCCTTAAGCAGGAGCGGCGCCAGGGTTTTTGGCGCCCTAGGCGGGGGTCCTTCCGCGCTCCCGGTCTTCGGGGCACTTCAGCAGCGGGTCCTGGAGCGAGTGAAGGACCCGCCACCGAAGACTCAGAGCGCAGAAGGACCCTGCCGCCACCGGATTGCCGCTGAGGATGGCAAATGCCGCCCCCCCAAATCCTGGTGCCCTAGGCGACCGCCTACGTCACCTAAATGGAAGTGCCAGCCCTGCCCTTAAGGTGGGACTCTGTTCTCAAATGGCAGTTTTCTTTCTTGGCCTATTTTGATGATTATCACTGGAAATACTTTTTGTTGGCTTGTATGTGCATGGTGAAATTGATATTTACTGACTTTTGCTGATAAAAATCAAATCCTTCCAAGCCTAAAGATAATATAGCCAGAGTAAGCCAGCAGTGGGGCAGCAAGTTAAATGCACTGTGGACCTAAAACCCTAATTCAGTTTGTACATTGTCCATATTAAAGCAAAACTGTCATTGAAATCAATTAGATTTGTGCCCTATGTGAGTAAGGGCTCTAGGACTTGTCCATATATTCTAGCAAATCTGGGTTACAAAGGAAATGAAGCAAAAGGGAACAATAAGAGTTGATTATTGAATATAACTGATTTACTGGCACACTGTAAGGTTTTTGCTTGCTTCGGTGAGTATAATCTGTGGGCAGTTGCTCTGAACCTATGAAATTTATTTCATTCAGCAAACTGTTTGACTTTTTCCAAGCACAGCTTTACAAAAGGAACTGTGTTGCAACTAACAGTAAGCCTGTTTTCAAGATTTAGCTGCCTAAACAAACAGAATTTGCAAGACTATTTCTAATAGTGCCATCTGGTGATGCACAATAATGCTACAGTAAAGACTAATTTAGAGCATTCAACCTGAACAGAAACAGAAAATACAAAATGTGTTCATTAAAACACTCCTCCAAGAAGTATAATCAAGGGACCAAATACAGGGAGTTGATTTGTATTCTCTGGAAACCCATGACTTCACTGGAGTTGTGCAAAGACAAATGTGAGCAGAACTTGGCTCTACATGTCATTATATATTGACAGCACTTTTCACTGGAAGCTCTGAGTCCCCTTTACAAACATTAATTAAGGAGAGACTGGGTTTCTCTAGGTCATACAGGGACATTGTGACAGAATCAGGGACTGAACCCAATTCTCCAGAGCCCCAGTTCAGTGCCTTTAACTTCAGGCCATCCTTCCTGCTCTGTCAGATTAATTTAATCCTATGAATATGAGAGGATGCAGATAGAACCAGCACAGTCATCTGATTCTTCATTGCTAGGAGAAGGGACCATCTAACAGGGACTGTGGAGTCTCCACGCCATACTCAGATGGAAAACCAAATTGATAGGATTCAAGGACATCAGAATTGTTCAGATAGGGTGATCAGACAACAAATGTAAAAAATCAAGACAGGGGTCGGGGGTAATTGGACCTTATATAAAAAAAGACCCAAAAATCAGGACTGTCCCTATAAAATCAGGACATCTGGTCACCCTATGTTCAGATGATACTAAAGTTGCCTTGTAACCATTTTCTCGGTAATCATCATCATCGGTGATCTCTGAGTTGAGGATTCTTTCATGGATTGTCTATTTCAAGTTATCTATGAGGCCACTGTTGGCTGATGAGGCCTATTCTAGCATGACAGACTGTGCCATATTGCAGACACGTATTTCTGAGCAGGGTAGGTGAACCTAGGATGTTGGTTTGAACCGTGGCATGATCTTTCTGTTGCTCCCATTTTCCCATTATATGTAGTCCAGTGTGATATTCTTGTCTTAGAAGAGAGGTTAGAGGAAGGTAGTTGTTAATAAGCTCATCAGTATCAAGAGATACGAATGAACTTCTTCTAGGTCGGAGAGACTTGGCCAGGTTTAAATTCAGGAGCCTTTTTGGTGAAGATGGGCCAAATTTGTGCTTCATAATAAACTCTGGAACTGGGTAAGTTTTGGCCTGGATTTATCGTTTCATTCTGAAACTTGTTAACATTCACTTCTTTTTAAGCTTGTTTCCATTTTTCACATATTCTGTTTTACCACAATTATTGTTCCTAAGCGCTTGTTATATTACATTTTGTTTCCCTGAAGAAGTCTTGGAAAGCAAAGATATCAAGGATTGACAATGACACACTCAGTCCTGAGGCCAGTGTTGGGAGTTAATATCTGTTGCTTCAGGCAGGACTGACATACCCTTAACTTTTTTTTTCCATAATGAAAAATAAATGTACTGTGCTTAGATAGAATTCTGACCCTTATATAAGTCTGTCTTTTGATCAGGAGGCCTTGATAAGAGTAAATCATTTATCACTGAATAGTGCTGGTGTAGTTACAATAAACTTTAACAATACCCTCCATCCAATAAAAATTGCCCAGTCCCTGACAGCTTTCTAATTTTTTATAGCTTTTATTTTTAAAAAAAACTGCGTGAAAATACCAGATTCATTGTAATACACGAAATTAATAAAGTAGGTTAGGATGAGAAGGGGAGGGAAAGCAACACATCTATCTTCAGGATCTACATTCATCATAGACCTCTTTAAAAAGTCAGCCCACATCTTTTAAAATATACGCCACAGACCTTGCCAAAGCAATGCACCTAGCTTAACCAATATATTAGTAAATCACAAAAGCAAATGCCTTTCTCTCCTGCCCTCAAAATCTTTCACCATAAGAAAAGTAAACTTATTTTTCTAATCTTGCATTATTTTTATTTTTTCTAAAGGTTGGGCTGCATTCCAGGAAAAGATTTATCTAAAAAAAAAAAACAAAAAAACCTTCAGTCTCTCTCTTCATTTAGGATGACAGAATGAGTAGATTGAATTCCTTTGGGATAAGTGTTTGGAAGACTGATGAGAGAGCCACATCTTTGGTTTTCACTGTTAGTTTAATTACGTGCAAATCAGGATTCCTTTTTCAGACACATGGAAATGTCTTCCATCTACCTCCTTGGTTGTGTGTAACAGGAGCATGCAACTCTTAATGTAGGGATAGAATGCAAGCTATAATATATTGAGGAAATGGGTCGATACATAAACAGAAATTATACTCTTCTTTATTATTTCTCTTACTTTTGATTTGTTGAACCGTGTCATTCTAGACCTTTGGATGCGTATAAACAATTGTTAATAAAAAGTGACCAGCCTTTTGGATAGGAGGATTAATCTTGAAATGTTTTTCAGACATCGTAAAAAGTTTAGCATCTTAACAACAACAAAAAAAGGATAGTAGAGAAATATTTTAGAGTTCTTTAACCATTAAAAAAAGTTATTCATCATGCAATAAAATGTTCTGTCGCTAAGTAGGTGTATGATTTCATCTTGTGGAACACACACACACACACACACACACACGTTCCAATCTTAAAAAACTGTCAAGAACATTTCCCTGCCTATGCACAAAATTTGCTCAGCCACTTTACCAGGATGATGATGATCTTCATGGGGAAAAAAAATGTTTTGCTCACCTGTCAAAAAGAGTTCTTACCCCAGGGAAGCAGACAAGTCGAATTTCACAAGGCTGATATAATCAGACATTGCCAGCCCCTTTTGGTGAACTGCCTGGGTTGGATGCCAAAGCAAAACACTTTAAACTCAGTGTTTTTCTCTTCAAGGTCATCTCTCCCATTCTCTGTGTCTCCAAGTTTCCATCTCACTGACACAGGGGATCTTGCAGATATACAAGGCCCAGTGTCTTTCTACCTAATCTCTCCTTTTGCTGCTGGCTTTTCTGTCCAGTCCACCTCCTTTGCCCATTTCCCTCTCTCTGACACCTGCAAACCATTCTTTTCTCCAGTCTTCCTAAATGGTGTGATTATTTTGTGACCTGAACAAGTTTTCACTGCTATAGTCCTAACAATCGTCTAACTAATTAAATTAATCCTACATTAGTATGGCTAGAACACCCAATGGCAAAGGCAAAAGCAATGATATGATAGAGCAACCTAAGCAGGAGTCTTCCCTCACAATCTCAGCTCATGGAAAAATGCAGCTTAAACGTCGTGAGATATGAGAGCTTCCCCATTCTGGAATGCACAGCAAATACTTGATGTGTCCAATTCTTCAATTAAAAAAACTGTGTATCGGAAACTGGTGAAATTATTATCTACCTGGCCCCTATCACAATAGGATCCAGGTACCTAACCATCTTTAATGTATTTACCCTCACATGCCCCTGTGAAGTAGGATGGTGATATTATTTCCATTTTATAGAGAGGCAACTGAGGCACATGGGGCTAAGAGAATTGCCCAAGGTCGCAGAGGAATCTCATGGAGTTGAAAACTGAACTTAGGTGTTTTGAGTTCTAGGCTAATTCTCTAACCACTGGGCTGTCCTGCCTCTCAGAATTAGGATTACTGAAAATAAACAAATTAACTTAAAATCAGTATAACCACAACAGACCTGAACCAAGCATCTCCTGAACGTTGGGTATATTAAATGCCAGATCAGGACTTGGGCCCCATAGAAATGGGGATAATGCATTAAATGAGGATCAGTAAAAAACCCAGACTTCCCTTTCTGAGAAATGTTGGGAAAGTTTGAATCCAGAAACATTGAGGCTCGGGCCCTACTCTTAAAGCAAATAAGCGGGAAAGTAAGCAGATATTGCATTTCTGCTGCAACTGTGGCCAGAGGCCATCCACAGTCTCTCTCTAGTAACTCTGTGAGGGTGATTATACACATCACCCACAGATGAAGGGCTACATATTCAAAAGCAAGTAGAGATTCCAAGTGCCTCCATTTTTCCATACCCCAAATTAATGTGGAGCAGCTACCTTGTGAAAATCAGGTCCCCTTAAGGGAATCAGAGGATGGGCATCTGGAGGTGCCTAAAATCACCACTCACTTATGCAAATGTAGGTCAAAATCTTGTGTATCCCCACTGGGGAACCAAGATTTAATGTGAATCCCCCATCCCTCCGCACGCTGGATACTTCAGTTGGTGGGTTCAAAGGAAGATCCTTGCTCCAATCTCACTAGCTGATTCTGTGATTCGGAGATTCCGGTTCATAGGAAACCATGTGAAAGGCTGTTACTGATTCTGTTGGTTTCAAAGGCCAGTGTGCTGACAAGGAAATTATTGTAATTAGAGCTGACAAATGGATGACTGGCAGGTAACATTTAACCATCTCTGGCTGTGCAGAGGAGCGACCTCTTCACTCCCACTCCAGCAGGAGGAATTAGACTCATAGACTCATAGACTCATAGGTCAGAAGGGACCAATATGATCATCTAGTCTGACCTCCTGCACAAGGCAGGCCACAAAACCCTGCCCATACACATTTATAACAACCCCGAACCCATGACTGAGTTATTGAAATCCTCAAAATTGAGAT
>NC_133775.1:106160620-106197207 GCF_003597395.2 Chelonoidis abingdonii | reverse complement strand
TCCAGTTGCAGGTATAGTATATGCTAGCAATGCAAGCTAGAGATAACGAGAGTTATTCAATCAGGAGGATGAGGTCCCTGTTTTCTAGCAAGTTGAGGTGTGGAAAACGAAGGGAGGAGAAACGTGGTTCTGTAGTTGGCAAGCCATTCACAAGATTTCTTTGTTCAACCTGAGCTGATGGTGTCAAATTTGCAGATGAATTGAAGCTCAGCAGTTTCTCATTTGAATCCTGTCCTGAGTTTTTTTTGCTGTCGCAGGATGGCCACCTCTAAGGTCTTTATAGTGGTGGCAGGGAGGTTGAAAGTGCTCTCCTACAGGTTTTTTGTATATTGCCTTCCTATATCTGATATTGTTGTCATATCCTTTTTCCCGTAGGAGACTGTCCAGGTTGGGCCGATGTACATGCAGAGTTGCATTGCTGGCATATGATGGCGTATATTACATTGTGGATCGTGGCAGGTGAATGAACTGGTTGATGGTGTGGCTGATCGGTTAGTCCTGTGATGGTGTCACCGATGTAGATTATGTGGGCAGAGTTGGCTCGGGGTTGTGCATGGGATTGGTTTCTAGGCCGATCTTACACGGTGCGGTGTGCAGTTTGCTGGTGGAGAATACGTTTCAGGTTGCCCAGGTTGTTGTGGCAAGTATTGGCCTGCCACCCAAGCCTTGTGAAGTGTGGGATCATTGTCAGATGGGTTGTAGATCCTGAGATGCCATTGAGAGGGTTTTTGCTGGGGGCTGTATGTGATGGCCCATGGAGTCCTGTTGGTTTTTCTTTCTTGGGTTTGTCTTGCATGGATGGCTTCTGGGTACATGTCTGCTCTGTTTGATCTGTTTCTTATTTCCTCCTGCGGGTATTGTAGTTTTGAGAATGCTTGGTGGAATTTTGTAAGTGTTTGGTCTGCTGTCTGAGGGTTAGCAGAATCAGTCGTACCTCAGTGCTTCGGCTGTAGACAATGGAGGATCGTGTGAATGTGCCCAGGATGGAAGCTGGAGGCATGAAAGTTAGGCATAGCGGGTAGTAGGTTTTTCGATAATAGGGTGGTGTTAAGTGACCATCACTTATTTGCCACTGTGGTGTTAGCAAGTGGACCTCCCCCGTGTAGATTTGGTCCGGAGGTTGATGTGGGTAGAAGCTGTTGAAATTGTTGGTGGAATTTTTCCAGAGTCTCTTCCCATGGGTCCAGTGAGTGAAGATGTCATCAAATGTAGCTAGGTAGAGAAGGGGCGTGAAGTGGACGAGAGCGAAGGAGCGTTGTTCATGTCAGCCTAAAAATAATGTGGCATAATTGTGGGGCCATGCAGTGCCCAATAGCAATGGCCACACAATATATCTGGAGATTATATGTCATTCAAATTTGAAAATAGTTTGTGTGATGAATATAAGGCAAGAGCTCAGTCAGCCATTTGTGCTGTGGCATCAATCAGGAACTGTTCCTGACAGCTGTATTTTCAATCTGTGCTGATGGGATGTTTGTGTAGGACCTCTAATCCATGGTCGGCTAAGGATGGTGTTTTCTTTGGAGGTGACCAAATGCATTGTAGTTTCCTCAGGAATCAGTGGTGTCCACGAAAGATAGCTGGGATGCTGGTGGCATAGGTCTGAGTAAGAGTCCACATATCCAGACAGTCCTTCAGTGAGAGTGCCAATGCCGAGATAATGGGGCGTCAGGATTTCCGGATTGTGGATCTTGGGGTAAGTAGATAGAATAAGCCTGGTCGGGGCTCTAAAGGGTATGCTGATTTGTCTGGGTTAGTGTAGGGAGTGTCCCTGATAGATGGTGCATGTTTCTTAGTGTATTCCTCAGTGAGATTCTAAGGGAAGTGCTGTAGAATTTGGTATTGGAGAGTTGTCTGGCAGCCTCCTTTGGTAGTCCAGACCTGTTCATCGATGACAATCAGCCTCCTTTATCAGCCTCTTTGATGATAATGTCAGGGTGGTTTCTGAGGCCTGTGGGAATGGCATTGCCTTCTGCACGACTTAGTTATGAGCAAGCGATGTTGTTTTTCCACGATCTCTGCCTGTGCATGTGAGATTTGTCATCATATAAAGACAGAGAGGTTTCACGCAGAGGATGTTGGACACAGAGAAGGAGGAGATAAAGGTTAAGCAAGCAGAATTGGTTCTTCTCCACTCACCTACTACTTGTTTGGAGGTTTCTGGTTCACAAAATGAACAGAGTCCCCCTTCTCTTTTCACAGATAAAAGGGAAAATACATGTAACGTTGTGAAATTGAACCTTGTAGTGTGGAACCGTGGTGGCGGTGTGAGGCTTGAACTGCCAGGGCACAGAAGTTGGGAAGGGCAATATGGAGGCAAGAGGTAGCAGGAAGAGAACACACTGAGGATGACCGGATGCGGTAGCTATGGCATGTACATGGTCCTGGAGGGGGCACCTGAAGGAGTTTTGTCTGCATGAAGTTGCCGCCTGATAGAACTGCTGGATAGAAAAGAGTAAGAGGACGGAATGCCAGGTGGAAACCTGGCTGAGTTTAGAAGGGGGTTTGACAGATGATGGAAGACAGACATGATGAGGCACAGGGGATAAGCTCAGACGACAGATGGAAGGCCAGGACGAAAGAATCTGAGGACACTGCTGGGTGAGGAAAGTGGAAGGTTGAAGTAATGTGACTAGGAAATCCAGCAGAGGAAAAAGAGGGCCAGCGATGGAAGAAAATAGAACTCAGGAACAGGTTTTGCTGGGTGGAAAATGAAGAATGGAAGCACGAGCAGGTGCTCGCTGAAGGAGAGAGGCGCGAGGAAAAAGAGGCGAGGCAGCTAGTCCTGCAGAAGGAGGGGAGGAAGTCAATGGAGCACACCAAGCGCCCCAGTATGAGCCTAAGGAGGATTGGCGAGGGCGAAGAGAATGAGAGGGCTTGCGGCCAAGCTGGTGCGGGGGATAGACCGGAGAATCCACTGTCGCCAAGGAAAAGGACAAGTCTAACGTGATTGGAGACCTTCTACTGAGAAGAAAGAAGGCCTGTAACTAGACCTGAAATCGAGAGAACAGAAGGGAGCTGTTTCGGGGGCTAAGGTCAGGATGTGACCCTGAGGCTGAAAGCGATCCTAGCGAGCTGGGAAAAAATCCGTTGATTGTCCTTCTGGGGAACGAATGATACGGCTAGTCACTCGCTGGACTGTATCAAGGAGGACTTATGTCCCAGACTGGGGAATGACGTCAAGGAATCGAGGCCTCAGGTGATCTTCAGTGGATATCTGCGTTCCTAGAGTGGAGGCGACGAAGGAGTCGACAGATTGTGATGATTAAAGATGGCTCGGCAGTGGTGCTATAAGGAGAATTTCCACTACATTCATCTGACGAAGTGGGTATTCACCCATGAAAGCTCATGATCCAAAACGTCTGTTAGTCTATAAGGTGCCACAGGATTCTCTGCTGCTTTTACAGATTCAGACTAACACGGCTACCCCTCTGATAAATCTCACTGGGTGTCCCATCTTGTAATGTACTGGGCCTCATTAAAGTCCTGGGGACGTGTTTCTGCCGTCCATCACACCAATGTCCATCAGGAGAATCTCAGTGGAAGCCACTGGTGTTCTACATTGTGAGATACGACTCTCAGGGTGCTCAGAACCTCCTATGATCATGTCCTGTTGTCACTGTAGCATCAGGTGCCAATTCTAAGTGTCAGCCAGCTGTCCAGCATACCATAGTGCCTGCTAGACCTCCCTCTCTAGACCAAATATGGTTCTAGAGCTTGTGTAAATATCTCTGTCTTTTGCATACATACTGGGTATAGGATTTGGTCTGTCCCATGGCATGCATAGGTCCCTACCTGGAGGGCTGAGTCACCACCCACAGAAGGTGGACTGTAATAGGAGTACTAATTGCCAGTGAGAAACACCGGAGATGGGGCAAGTGAGGAGCCAAGTGGCCTAACCACTAGGCAATGTTGCCAGTGAGCCCAAGCCATCACAGTCCCTAGTAATTATCCCCTTGTATGACAAAACAGAAGCTTCAGTCTGGACAGAAGCTCTCAGATCCCAAAGGTGAACATTCCTAATTGGTCGTAACTAAACCGAGCAGGAAATGTTGTTAGCTATACAGCTATGCCATGTAAAATCTCCACTGGTTTCACCTAACAGAAGCCTGTTGAATCTAAACAACTGAATGCTGTGGAAGCTCATTTGCATTTTAAATTATTCTGCTGCTGCCTTTGGGCAATCTTGATTGTTAATATCTGTATCTGTAAAATATACCATTCTTTTCCCCCTAAAACAAACAAACAAATATATCTCGGGCATCAGAAGCCTCTGTCTCTGTGCATATGCTGAACTGTAATATTAAGTCCCCATTTAAAAATAGAATACTTAAATATTGCCTCACACAGCAGTATTGGGATTCTTCCTTGCTCTCATTTAGACAATAATAAACACACATACACAAAATGGAGTCTATTGTCCTAAATTCCACAGAGAACAACTACAGACTGATACTTTCTGGGAGAAAAATACAATTGAACAACACAGTATTTTCCTTAATGCCTCAATAATTTCCAAAGTCCAGTTAGAAGAGCAAATTCCACCATCATCAAGGAGATGAACCGCTATATCTGGACTGTTAGAGCAATAAGCATTTTTCACTCCTTGCAATCAGGGCTTTAAACAGGATCAGCCGGTTGCATCATCTGGGACAATCATGTGGATTCTTGTTGTGTTAAGCTTCCTCTCTGAAAGATGCTTCAATGGGTTTACAATATCCGGATGGGTTTCTCAAAGATGTTCTGGTTTGCTGTTTATCCTTGAGATGAAGCATCACCGTTTGAAACACCTCAAGTAAGAGAGACTGGATATCTCAGCGGGAAGAGGATACAGAGACTTTCACATCTGTGTTCTTACCTGTATCTTGCCCAGGTTGGCAGTCTCTTCTTTGCTGTCTTGTGGCTTTTATGAAATAAGTTGATGGTCTTAGTCCAATTTCTAAGGGAAATTTTAACACCTCAGACAATCTTATCCCATCCCACATTCTCCACCTCAAACCCACCACACTTAGCTCCAGTGGGACTCCATGTTTATCCAAGGCCATAGGTCAAATGGTCATGGAACTTGAATTACGTTCTCACCGCTAGATATGGTCCATCTGGATGAGTTAATAGTCACACTGGCAAGTCAGCAAGGGGGAAGACGACACTGTTACTGCCTGAAGAAACACAGAAGATTTCACCTCTAAATATCATGTGTCCAGCACCTATAAGTAGCACACAATTCACTAGGGGAAAAAATAAAACTTTTGTAAAGGCCTTCAATGAAGATTCAGAGAATCAGAAAACCACGGTTATACTCAGGAAAGCTAATGGTGTACCAATATATAAAAAGAGTAAACAGGATGACTTGGGCAATTGTAGGTCTATCGGTCCGACACTGATTCTGGGAAAGATAATGGAGTGGCTGAATAAAGAATAAAAGGAGGGTAATATAATTAATGCCGATCAACATGAGTTTATGGGAAATAGTTTGACAAGATCTAACTTGATATCTTTTTTGATGAGATTACAAGTGTGGTTGACAAAGCAATAGTGTTGATGTAACATACTTAGACTTCTGTAAGATATTTGACTTGGTACATTTTGATTTTAAAAATAGAATGATATAAAATTAACATGGCACGCACTACATGGATTTAAAAACTGGTTAACTGATAGGTCTCAAAACGTAATTGTAAAAGGGCAATCATCAAGCGGGTATAAAAGCAGCAAAGAGTCCTGTGACACCTTATATACTAACAGACATATTGGAGCATGAGCTTTCGTGAGTGAACACCCACTTCGTCGGACGCATGCAAGCGGGTATGTTTCAAGTGGAGTCCCTCAGGGATCAATTCTTGGATCTACGCTTTTTAGCACGTCTGTCAATGACCTGGAAGAAAACATAAAAGCATCACTGATGAGGTTTGCAAATGACACAAACATTGGTGGAGTGGTAAATACTGAAGAGGGCAGGTCACAGATACAGATCAATCCAGGTCATTTGGTCAGCTGGATGCAAGCAAACAATATGTGTTTACAGCTAATATTAATATGGCTAGAAACAAAAAATGTAGGCTGAATGAACTCTGCTGGGAAGCAGTGACTCTGAAAAAGATTTTGAAGTCATGGTGGATAATGAGTTGAACATGAGCTCCCAATGCGATAGCCTGGCCAAAAGGGCTAGTGCAATCCTTGGATGCATTAACCAAGGAATCTCAAGTAGGAGTAAAGAGATTATTTTACCTCTGTATTTTGCACTGGTGCAACTTCTGTTGGAATACTGTGTCCGGTTCTGATGTCCACAGTTCAAAAAAAATGTTAATAAGTTGACGAGGGTTCAGAGCAGATGCATGAGTATGATTAAAAGACTAGAAAACCTGCCTTATAGTAATAGATTCAAGGAGCTCAATCTATTTAATTTAACAAAGAGAAGGTTCTGGGGTGACTTGATCACAGTCTGTAAGTATCTACATAGGGAACAAACATTTGATAATGGGATCTTCATCTAGCAGAGAAAGGTCTAACATGGTTCAATGGCTGGAAGTTGAAGATAGACAAATTCAGATTGGAAATCAGATGTAAATTTTTAGCAGTGAGAGTTAACAGTTTTAATTAACCATTGGAACAAATTCCCAAAGCTCATGGTGGAGTTTCCATCACTAGAAATTATATTGGGGAGGTTCTATGGCCTGTGTTCTGCAGGAGGTCAGATTAGATCACAATGGTCCCTTCTGGCTTGGAATCTATTAAAATTGTATAAGCAACATGTGTCTTTTCCCCACCTGTAGAGGGGAGTATAGAAGCAGTAGCTTTGGAGGATTTTATTGATGAGAAATTTGGAAAATTTTTGAGACATAATTGTCTGTGCAAATCACAACACTTCTGGAGATGCTACTTTTACGGAAATATTAATTTTGGAAAGCACATCCCATTTGGTATGAATTTTCACACTCTGTCAGTATCACAATGGAGTACCTTATAACCCCCAAACGTCTGATTCCTTGTTGCAGTGTGTTAACTGTTCGCCTAAGCAAATGAACAATGGTCTTTGCAATGATTGATTTTTGGCCAAGTTGTACCCCAACTGCAATTAAAAAAACATTTGGAGGAAAATGCAATAACAGTAGTCTACCCAGGTAGTTGAGCCCTAGGTATGTCATATACCCTGAAAAGCATTAAAAACAGTACTGGTCACTATACCTACTGCAAAATCACTACCATGCACAGCTCAAGCAGGAAACCTCAGTGGTCACCCAGCAATAGGCAGGAGGAATGGGCAGTACCACATAGAGGGTGAGAGAGAATGAACGGAAACAATGGTGATTCATGAAGGCAGGGGCAGTGGAGGAGATCAAAGCTAAACAGAGCCAATCTCATCATTGTCCAGAGACTAATAATTGGACACTAGGAGATTCGCATGCCAGGCACAGTCACCTGCACGTAGCTTTCTGATTATCTGGACTGGGTCAGTGACACCATGACTCCCGTGTTTGTGGCTATTATTATATCATCCATGAGTTCCAATCTTTGGCAGCTCTGTGTGAGCTGTGTTGCTTAAGCCTTATTCATCTCTTGTCCCACCAACCCCTGTCTTAGAGAGCACTCCAGCTGAGAGCTTTATCTTCTCTGTCTGCTCATTAAGCTGTGAGGTCCTCAAGGCAAGGGACTGTCTATTTATTATCTGTACAGCACTCAGACTTTTTTGGACATTCAACAATTAACAGCAGCAATCATGAAGATGACTCTGGACTCGCTCCATAATGAGCTCAACTAGGACCTCAGATTCAGACAAAGAGAAGTTAGGATGAGGATCTGATTCTGGACCTCAACTTAATGACACAGGTCCATCTCCAGTCTCCATTTAAAGCAATAAACCATTCCCTCTCCAGGCCTCCAGCCACCTCACTTTCATCTCTCTCTCTCTTGCATGCAGACATGCTCTTTCTTCACAGGGCTTGGTTAATGCATCCCTCACAGCTGAAGAGGGAACAGCTGTCCAGGCTCCCTTTAAAGCACACACAGAGCAGACTCATTCCACTTGCTGGCTCTCTGGAAGCATCCTGCTAGGAATCTCTCATAATAAAAGGAGAAAAGGGAAGGCATTATGGAAAATGAAGCTTCAGATGTCCTGTGCAATTAAGAGCAATGGCATTTAAGTAAGGGCAAGTTTTGCTTGCCCTTTTGGGTACCACATGGTAGTATTGGCCCAGCACCTTATTGCCCAGTCTGTTCTGTAACAGCCCAAGCAAGCCAATCTGCCAAATAGTTTTCTCTGGTTGAATACACAGGTGACAGACAGCTGTAGGTGCCTGCCCTTCAGTGTGGGATGGAGACACCATTTCTATGGATTTCTGAAATTAAAAGCGTTGGTCCAACAGTCTGGTGTGGCAGGAATCCAGAAGGGACAGATACTAGCTGTAGCTTTACTGAGCCTCCCAGGAAAGATGGATCAAACATTTTAATAAGCCTTCTGCGCAGAGTTCAGAGTTAAATGCTTTCAAGACCACATGGGTGCTGATGGAAGAGGCCTTGACTGTCCCCAGGCCAACATGTCAACTTCACCAAAGAGGGAAATATTAGGTTGGTGTAGAGACAGAACTGAAATGCTTAGGATGGAATTTGTGAGCATGAGGAGAAAGCTCTGAGAGAAAAAACCTCAAACTGATCTGTCTCATTACCGGAAAATACAGCAGGAAACTATTTGTTTCCTGTATTTATATTGTAAAGAAAGGGGACCCATTGCTGAGGTGACTAGGACCCGTGAGAGCCGGTTTATGTGAACTGCAAGCTAAGGGCAGAATTTTGACAGGGGTATGACGGGTTCCCCCTAGGATGCCACCTGGAACTGGGTACTGCTGAGCTCTCTGACTCACCAGCCTGGGCTCCCTCTGACACTGTGCTGCTGTGACAAGCTGCAGACACACTCCTGGTCTTAAACTTCCGCCAGCATACATGCAGGTACGGACAACACACAGCTGCAGTTACATGCAGGCTCCCTGACCAGCCTAAGACCCCAGAGCAGTACCGTCCTGCCCTGGTCCAAACCCCAACCAGTATGAATTTATTGTCCAGTTCACCTCCCCCTCAATGTGGAGAGGAATATGCAACAGCCCCTCTGAGCTAAGATTCCCACACACTTCACTCCAAGCTCACTGGTTCAGATAAAGCAAAACAAGTTTATTAACGACAAACGATAGATTTTAAGTGATTATAAGTGATAGCAAACAGATCAAAGCAGATTACCTAGCAAATAAACAAAACACAACCTAAGCTTAATATACTAGATAGGTTGGATATGAATAGCAGATTTTCACCCTAACTGTTGGTGCAGGCCGACTTGTAGATTCTTAAGGCACAAGCTGCATTATCTTTACAGCTTGGGTTTCTCAGGTCTTTATACACAGGCTAGAAATCCCTTTAGCCTGTGTCCAGCACTACCCCAAGTTCAGTCTTTGTTCCTCAGGTCTTTCCAGAAGTCTTCTTGTGTGGAGAGTGAAGAACCACAGATGATATCACTTCCTCCCTTATATAGCTTTAGCATATGGTGGGGACCCTTTGTTTCAAAACTTGGTTCCCAGACTGACTTGTGGAAAAATACTGACATCTCAAGGTAGAGTCCAGAATCATGTGGCCTGATCACATGTCTATGTAGAGTCATAGCAGCTATTGCTTACAGGCTGGCCAAAACATTCACAGGAAGGTAACATTCTTTCAGGGTCCATTGTCTTTGCTAATGGGCGATGAGCATTGTCTGGCTTCTTCACTGTTGTACCAGAAAGACTAGTTGTGGCCATCATCCAGAGTAAGTATGATTGAAATACAGATACATATTCAATACTCCTAATTTTAGATACAAAAATGATACGTGCAGACAAATAGGATAATCATACTCAGCAAATCATAATTTTTCCAATGACACCTCCACCGCTGCCACCATATCATAAGCCTCTTCCCAAATCAGGACCTTAGCGTCCAAAAATCTGGGTGCCTAGCATGAACCCCTCTAAGCTCAATTTACCAGTTTAGATCTGATCTCCCTGCCGCCATCCAAAATTTCCAGGGTTTTGGTCCCCTCTGGTCTCCCCAAAACCTTTCCTGGAGGGACCCCAAGACTCAGAAACCCTGAGCCTACAACAAAGGGAAATAACCCACTTCCCTTCCCTCTCTCTCTCTCACCCAGACTTTCCTCTCTGGGCTAACCTGGGAGTATTGATGCAATCTCTTTACATCACAATACCAAGAAGCATATCTCCTCTATTCCACAAAGAGACAAACCCCAAATACAAGGAAACAGAAGAGATTCTATCTCTCCTCCCCCTTAGCTTCTTCCCGCCCTGGGACACTAGGAGAGTTAAACACAGAGCGTAGTGTTTCCCCTCCCCCCTGTCTTTCCTTTCTCCTTAACCAGAGAAAAACTCAAACAGGTTTTAAAAAGAAAGCTTTATATAAAAAAGAAAGAAAAAAGACATAAACATATTCTCTGTAACAAGATGACAATACAGGGCTATTGCTTATAAGAAAAATATGAATAAACAGTCTGATTCAAAAAGATATCCAATTTGAAACATTCCAGCAAGTTACACACATGTAAATACACCCAAAACAACATAAAAGCCTATATTGTTTTTCTACCTGTACTTACAAGTTGGAAACAGAAGATTAGAAGATAGAAAAAAGCTCCTCATAGCTGAGAGAGAGACCAAAGACTCAGACCCCAAAAAATCCCCTCCTTGACTTTGAAAAATCCAGTTTCCTGATTGGTCCTCTGGTCAGGTGTTTGGTTCCCTTTGTTAATCCTTTACAGGTAAAAGAACATTAATCCTTAGCTATCTGTTTATGACAACCTCACATGACCTGTCTTGTACAAAATGCATCACAATTATGCCATAATCATATCATAATAATATTCCTGTGAAGAATATGGGGTGCAGTGTCACAGGGGGCTTGCAAGAGACCGTCGCCCCAGATTCTCCCACAGCTTCTCCCAAACCCCTTCCTTACTGCAGAGGCAGCAATGCATTGTGAATCCAGACCTGGCAGTACACACAGCAGCTTCAAAAAATAACTTGTGGGGAGAGAAGTGAGGGGACAACCTTGTTGTTTTACTCAAACACCCACAATAGCCCTTCCCCCAAGGGGAGGAGAATGTCTTCAAATGTAACACTGGTGTTTTTCTCTTCCAATTCACTGTAGAATTGTGGATGCTTCTGTGAATCCATCTGGAGACTGAGAGGATGTATGCTAATGGGATAATAGCCAGCACTTCTTTGACACATGCAAGATAGTCAAAAGTATTTATAGGGGTGGGTAGCATGCTGATAGGAGAGACTGCAGGCTTATCACTCTTCTTCAAACCAGGGAATCTGAAAGGGCATAATTTGCGAGAATAAAAAGCTTGAGAAAAGGAAGGAGTACATCAACCATTGAAAAGAAAGGAAGGAGCATATTTTCGTTCCTATAAGAGATATGTGTAGGGGCCAAATCCATCCCTGGGGTGATGCCAGTGACAGCAAAGGAGACAGATCATGGATGAATTTGACCCAGGGTGACAAATTCTGCATTCAGTTGTGCATCATATGTATAACCATGGGCAGCATTTGCTCTTGAGTTTGTGTTTGTTTGGGCAGGAATAGTCACCACAGGACCTGCAGATGCAGCTTAGCCATTTCTAATATTTCCCTAGGTTGCTCCCCATAATTTTCAATTCTTTGTGGGAAGAGACAGCTCTTTGGCCTTTCCCCAAAGCTTCAGTTTAGAGAGACAAAGCTTCTTCTGAAGACGGTTGGGTGAGTTTCAACTGAGCCTTGAAAAGGGAGGTGCTTTCTTCCTCTTTTATCCTCTGCCACTTTCTTTCTACATTTTTTTTTCTTTCCCAGAATCACACAAAGACACTGTGGCTGCAGGACTGTTGCCAGAGTAAAGTCTCAGGTGTTCTGTCTAGTCTATTTTTGAATGGCTTAAGCTATAGGTCTTCTAACACTTTGCTGTGAAGACTATTGCACACACTTTCATTAGACGTCACTCTTAAGTAACTCCTGCTCTCCCCCCCCCTGCACCCCAATATTCAGCCTATATTGTTCTTCACTTGGGTTTCATCCCATTGCACCCAGTTTAAAAAAAAGAAACAAACTGCTGTAACCACTCAGAATTCTGCCTGCATGGACATAAGCTAGAAACTAAACTGATCCGGTTACTCTGACTGTGAAAACTGAACGAAATTCAAACATCTGCAACATGTATATCTAGGTAAATAAAGCCAAATTAGTTCCATTTCAGGGAGGAAAAGTTTTTGAGAGCAAAATTATGAGCACTTTGTAGACACATGGGCTGATATTGGCCTTATGACACTGCAGTGCAGAAGTGGCAGCACACAGAAGGGAATGTGCACCTCTGCCCCCACCCCGCATATACACATGAGAAACTGAGGAATTTTCTCGTATTTCCTAGTAATGTGACACCTCACCAAGCTTCTCCATCACAGCCATCCAGGTGTATGTCTACAAATGTTTAAACTTTTCCACCACTGAAATTTAGATCCACAGATTGACTAGCTCACATTTCAATTATTCAACAGGGTTATGACTCCCTCCCATCTTTACGGACAATTCCAGACCATAGTGCTCATCCAAAGTCCACTGATGTCAGTGGAAAGACACCTAATGCCTTTAAAGTGCATTGAATTAGCCCCTCTATCTTCCAGATATAAATTCTTCTCTGTTATCCTGGAGCAATTCAACTGAAATCCAGTGGATCAAATTCTACCGTTACCAGTGAAATGGAAAACAAAATTTGGCCCTTAAGCTGCTTGTCCATGAAAAGAGAAAGAGGCTTTAAAGTTCTGTTGCTGACTGGAAAGATGTTCATTAAAAGGAGCTACATTTGTTTATTCCCCAGTGAGATCCTGTTTTTTGTGTCATGATTTATTGCTAATTAAATCTCAGTCCTCAGATAAGTGAGTCTCTGAATTGTGTGGAAAGGGCTGGAGACAAGAATAGGCATGCAGGTGCTATGCAATTTTCTCCCACATGACTTTGCTAATGTTGAATGACGCCTGGTATTCCAGCTCTGGATTCCAAGTAGAGACAGTGACATCTAGAGGAGAAAACATGGAAATGCAGGTTGAGATATAATGGATTGGGAATTTTTTTCTTTTACCTTTTTAAAGGGGGTAACTGTTGTGATGAGAAAAGAAGCTGCAGGCAATGTTGCAAACTGCAGTTTTCATTTAACTGTGTGTGCGTGTGTGTGAGAGAGAGAGGGAAAACATGTGATGAAGCTGCTTCATGGCTTTCAGTGAAGAACTTCTAATTGATCTGGGTCAGTTCCTTTCTTTATATTATCTCCTCCACATTGCACTTCAGAAATATGTTAGGCTCCAAATAACCTCTGATCGTTCAGCTTGTTTGACATGCTGTATAAATACCTCAGACCGTGAATTACTACTTTATAACTGGAGATGCGAGACATCAGGAGTCAGAAGGAAGATGACTGGCTTTCATTCAGATTCTGATTAAAGTCCAGAGCATTCCTTTGCTAATACTGTATAGGAAATATACAAGCTATTATTTCCGGTTGAGAACAATAGGGTTTGGAAGATCTATGTTAGGATTATAATAGCCTCCAGTACTAAAAATCCTGACAGCATTGACTCAGTCCTATATCCTTTAGTAGATAAACAAAGTACCAAGTGCTTTACTGTGTGGGAGGATTCTCAATAAGACGTTAGAATATTAGATCACGTCTGTTCTCCATAGGCATTTAAAGATCCCACAGCACATTTCACTTCTCCTCGCCAAAATTTTCCCTTCCCTATTGTTGTTGTGCAGCGAGCTATGCACAAGTTAGCAGATACCATCTACCCCAGAAGTGGCTGGATGTCGTTGATGTCACATTGTATAGGTTTTGTAAAGCACTCAGGCACTTTGAGATGTCAGGTTTTAGAAAAGCATTAAACAGTGTTAGTGCTGGTGTTAATTACTCGATTGTTTGTTAGAAGTCCATACCAGTAGGTAGAGATGAGAAGAGGGCACTCTAAAACCACTCGCAAATGTGTGTTCCAGCTGCAGGAACATGAGCATTTTCCAACACTGGATTGGGGCTCAGTATTGTTCACATGAGAGGAAATGTAATCATGCTTAGTCAGGTCTCAGTCCAGTTCCTGACAAATCAACCTCAATGAGCAGCAGTAATTTTGCATGGGTGATTTTTCTTTTCTGTGAGTAGCCTGGCTACCAAACTCATTTTCAGAGTATTTTTTCAGATGCAAACAGCAGCCTCCAGGGTTTGGGAACAGTACATCATCCAGACACAACATGGTAGGAAAATAGTTTTAAAGAGGCCTTGTTTAAGAAGCAGAGATGATCTTGCAAAAACCATCCACAACAATGAAAGTCGAAGCAATCCTGGGATTCATTGGCCTCCTCCAAAAGGATATCTTTGTTTGGTTGTGATAGTCAAGAATTTAGCATTATCAATAGATTTGAATGTGGCTCAGAATCCCCCAAAACAATGAATACAGAACCTCAGGGCAGTTCTCAAAGGCTTCCGGGATATGTAGTTCCCATTAGCTGAAAAGGCCTCCCTGTATCCTAGCTGAGTGCAGAAACTTCTGAACCAGAGTGGCAGGCCAGTTAACTGGGGAAAGGACACTATTTGCTCATCTGCACTGTAGCAGAGACAGGATAGCATCCTCGTTCCTGCTTCCCCCAGATTCTGATTCCATCCACTGCCTGCTTGTGACTTGCCCCTGCTATGTAGGGCGTGGATCAGCTGTGCCTAAGGAACCAGTGGACGGTTCATTATGTAGCATAGCAGAAGCACCACCTCTGCACCTAGTTAAAAGCTGCCTCCTGAAAAAGACTCTCCGATGCCCTATCAACAGCATCAGCATTGCAGGCAGCAAAAGTGGGCAATCCACAAAATATCAGCAGACCTGCAATCACAAGATTAGGAGGCCTCCAAAGCCAGCCCTGACTTCAGACCTTCTTCTTCCAGTAGTTCACTAATTGCATCCTAGCATGGGATTTACCCACTGAATTCAGAGATACCTTGTTACCACGGGAGCTATATTGACAACAGGGAAAGGTGAACAGGGCCAGATCAAATGACAAGTCCTCCTTTTTTCATCTCATTTTAACCTGCCTCTGCATTTCCTGGTTGCAGGCATGAAATAGGTTGCTCTGGCAGTACTTCAGGCTTGACTGGGAGCAAGGCTTACCAGAAATCTTACAGTACAACTGGTTCTCATGAGATTTCTGGCCAATTTTGCAGACCAAACAGATTTGGAGACTTCAAAAAGGTGCAGTTCAGTACAGAAAGAGCAGGTTAATGAAGTTCCTCCATCATTAACAGGTACAGACTCATCTCTAATTGCATTTATGGGAACGGACGATAAGAATTAGGGTTTTTTCCCCAAACAAGTTGCTGGTAATAGTTCTATGAAGTTGATTATCTGACAAGACCACATGCAAAGTCTGCAATGTGCTGAGCAGCTAATGAGCACCTTCAGGTCCCATTGACATCAAGACAGGTTTCAGAGTAGCCACTGTGTTAGTCTGTATCTGCAAAAAGAACAGGAGTACTTGTGGCACCTTAGAGACTAACATTTATTTGAGCATAAACTTTCGTGGGCTACAGTCCACTTCATCAGATGCATAGAATGGAACATATAGTGAGGAGATATATAATCATACAGAGAACATGAAAAGGGGGATTGCTTACTATAAGAGGCTAATAATTAGATGAGCTATTATCAGCAGGAGAAAAAAAACTGTTGTAGTGATAATAAATGCCCATTTCAGATAATTTCACAAGAAGTGTGAGGATACTTAACATGGGGAAATGGAGTCAATGTGTGTAATGGCTCAGCCATTCCCAGTCTCTACTTAAACCTAACGCTGATTGTATCTAGTTTGCATATTAATCAAGTTCAGCAGTTTCTCATTGGAGTCTCTTTTGAAGCTTTCTGTTGCAAAATTGCCACCTTTAAAGTCGTTCACTGATGACCAGAGAGGTTGAAGTGTTCTGCGCCTGGTTTTTGACTGTTATGATTCCTCATGTCAGATTTGTGTCCATTATTCTTTTGCGTAGCGACTGTTCTGTTTTGGCCAAGTACATGGCAGAGGGGCATTGCTGCACATGATGGCAATATCACATGGTAGACATGCAGGTTAACGAGCCCCTGATGGTGTGACCGATGTGATTACGTCCTATGATGGTGTCACTTGAATAGATATGTGGACAGAGTTGACATCAGGGAACTTTCAGATGCTCTGCACTCCCAGGATCTGGTCCATAGGGATTAAGTCTATTGCAGAAGCATGAATAGGGTTAACCTTCAAACAAAATGGTTTGATGAATCACTCCTGTCTGTGAGCTAATACACACTGTCTCTGCTCTTGCTCTTGGCTTTTACAGTCAATGGGTCCTATTCACCCATTCCATATTAAGAGGCAAGAAAGAGAAGAAAAATTGAATACACACCACTTGTCAGTCCATTTTCTTCCAGCATCACTGTCATAAACAGATAGCTAAGGGTTAATGTCCTTTCACTGTGAAGGGTTAACAAACACACCTGACCAGAGACCAACAGAAAACAAGATACTTTCAAATCTCGGTGAGGGAAGCCTTTGTTTGTAATTTTTGGGTTTTGCTTTGTTCTCTCTGAGCCTGGAAAGGACTAGACATGCAACCAGGTTTCTTGCCAATCTCCCTGCTAGGGTCTATATATTCAGAATAGTGAGTATTGAGTAGAAAGGCCGTTATAGTCTTTTGATTGTTTCTCTATTTGCCACTGTGTATCTGGCTGGTAGAGTTTTAATGTGTATTTGGCTGAAAGTATTTAAATTGTATTTCTGCTGGAGAAGGCTTTTTTCCATTGTCATAAGCTGAAAGACCCTGTAATATACCACTAGATTACAGAGATAACTTTACTTTTTTCTTTTTTTTTTATAAAAGTTTTGCTTTTAAGACCTGTTTGATTTTTTCCCCAGTTGAGGCTCAGGGAATGAGTCTGTACTTACCAGGGAAGTGGTGGAGAGACAGGGAGAAAGAAGGGGAGGGGAAGGGGAGACCCCTTTGTTTAGATTCACGGAGCTTGAATTGTATTGCCTCTGAGGGAGAGAGAGCCCTAGAGAGGCACTAGTGAGGGAAAGAGTTTACTTTCCTTGTATTAAGATCCAGGGGGTCTGGGTCTTGGGGGTCCCCAGGGAAGGTTTTGGGGAGACCAGAGTTTATCAGGCACTCAAAGTCCTGATTGGTGGCAGCATATCAGATCTAAGCTGGTAATTAAGCTTAGAGGAATTCATGCTAGTACCTCATTTTTGGATTCTAAGATTCAGATTGGGGAAAGAATACTATGACAATCACTCACCCATGTTCTGAGCACGGAGTCACTGCTTGGATGGATCAGAGAATGCACTCTAGGATGCAAATCCAGTTCTGAGGTCTTAAGCCCCAGCACTCGCATGCCCAGGTGAGAATGGACATCAAATCAAGAACAGTTTGAATGAATGGGTTCTGAGAAGGGAGTCTTGGGGGGTTGCTGAGTGATGTGTATGTGGTTATAAGAGACGCCACAGAAGAACGAAGAGAATGCATCAGTGTAGTATCTTGCAATTTATCTATATTCCCCTTCCTAAAAAGGCTCTCAAACACTCAAAAGAGAAAGTCAGACACAAGCTAAAGAGAAAATAAACTTTTGCAGGTGAACTTTGAAGAGAATAACTGCCTCAGTGGCTTTGCCACACAACATGTCTCTGATTGAGCAGAAGTGAGAAAGTGGTTCTTAGCTGCAGAATGTCAGGTGAGAGGCCAAGATGGACGAACAAGGTGAGCAGGTCAGGGATAGTAGGTTCTGAGGTCTGATAGGGTGGGGAAAGGCTTAGACCATTATCAAGAGAGGAGTAAAGAGACCAATAGGGTGGGAGGGCAAAGTGACATAGTGACAGGTCTGTATAAGTTAGTAGTTACAGAGGATTCAGTAGCAACATGTGGTCACCCATCTAACCAATACCCTATGGGAATGGTTTCTAGGCACAGCAGATGAAACCTCATTTTCAATGACATGGGAGCAGGCAAAGAAGAGTGAGAGGTCCCATCAGATCTTGTCCTCCTGGTTATGAAGAATACCAGAGAGAGCGTCACCGTGATATGCAGCACAACACATCCTCCACAAGTGTAGTAATTAACCTTCTTATTACTGGGCTAGAGCTGAATTAAACAAAAGGCACTCAGAAGCTATGGTTACAGGGCTGTATAAGTATGTTGACATGTCAGAGTAGATAGATGGACAAGTACTTGCATATATTTCCATTAGCTACTCTCTTGCATTGTTAAAGATCTAAGTAACATCTTTCTGGGAGCAGACACAATCAGCATTTCAATCACAGCTTGACATGAATAGCTCAATCATGTATTAAAGAGAGTAGGCCTGGAGTTACAGATTAACAGACGCTACTACCTTAAAACCATCAATACATATACATGAGATAAGGTTAAAGATGGATAAATTGGTCATGCCTATTATACCCGCAAATATTGGTATAACATGCATTCTGGGTTGCTAGCAACCTTAGTAGGATTTGAAATGCTTCATCTCAGTACCAATCCCTCCCAGGCCGCCCAAACCCTGCATAATTCTGAGTTATGTATGATCTGCACCACTGTGATACAGAGCACAGGATGAAGCTGCAATCTCATTTCGGGTCTCAGGAGTGCTAGAATCTATTCAGTTCAGAACAACTTTTTCACCTAAGCTATTTGTGTCGTTGCTATGTTCAACAGTGGCTATTTGAAGTGCTGACCCTTTAGAAATCCCACTGACGTCCATGAAAGCAGCAGATGTTCAGCACATTTGAAAGTCAAGTCAGAATTGTCCGGTGCTTCCTTTCATTGACTTCACACTCAGTGTGTGATTATCTTCAGGTGTACTTAACACTTCAACACTCAGAATTCAGATCTGTCTGGGAGGAACTTGGTGGAGGAAGATATATAAAAGGGAATTTTTTTGCTGCACTGGTTTGTGCTTTGATAAACAATTTCATATGGTGGGAGTGACTAACCTGCAATTGCCATCAATTTGTGTCAGCTTGGACAATGAATCATCAGTAGGGTATCAACATTCTTTCAGATACCAACATGGCTCTTCATAAGCCACAAGGTTAAAATGTTCAGCTCCAAGAGGAACAGACTGATTGTGACTAAAGGGCCTGTAGATGTAGCTATTGGGATGTTTGGAAAGCAGTGAGGGGCAGGGAAAGAGCAGCACAAAGATTTTGTGTTATTTCTAACCCTTGGAGAAATTCAGATAGGACAGAGTATATCACTACTAGGCAGGCAGATGCCCTTGCACTCAACAGGCCCAGTGATATCACCTTTTATCATCATCTCTTCATAGAATATAAGGGTTGGAAGGGACCTCAAGAGGTCATCTAGTCCAACCCCCTGCTCAAAGCAGGGTCAATCCCCAACTACATCCCCAAATTGCCCCCCGGAGGATTGAACTTGCAACCCTAGGTTTAGCAGGCCAGTGCTCAAACCACTGAGCTACCTCTCCCTTCTTTGAAGAAGATAGCATTGCATCTATTAAAATCACTTTCTTTTTCCAGGCCAGTTGTTAAGCTACTTTATCACTAGCACTAGCCCAAGTCATAATACCTTCATGGGTGAAGATAATCAAAAATTGATTTACAATCTTAGCTTAGCCCAGCTGTCATTATCAGAGTCTCAGTTGCTTCATGCAAAAGGTCTCTTGTGAGGTATCATTACAAAGCTTACAATCTACTGAGTGTGATCATCCTCTTTGTATAAATGTACCACTCTTGTATCTGAAACTAGAAATATGAAATATAACTCTGAGGGCCTATTGTAATTAGCCATTAATGGTGGTCTGGAATCTTGATGACTCCCATTAACAAGGACCGTTGTCTGCAAATGGCTGTGTTTTACCTGTAAGTCTTCCTGTATATGTGTGTGCTGGCAAGTGGGTAATGAAGTCTTGCAGTGACATGTGATCATGAACTGGACTCCATCTTTAACCTGGTATCTTTCCATTGAGAAGGATGGGGTGGGAACTCAGAGAGGGACAAAAGGATTCCCGCCTATGCAAAAGATATATAAAGGGGTGGAAAAGAACAAAAGAGGAGAGGAGCCATCATGAAAAATCCCCTAGCTACCACCTGAGCTGGAACAAGAGCTGTACCAAGGGAAAGAATTGTGCCCAGGTCTGGAAGGTGTCCAGTCTGAGGAAAAATCTTACTGAAGCATCTCTAAGGGTGAGATAATCTGTATTCAGTATGATTAGACATAGATTTGCATGTTTTATTTTATTTTGCTTGGTGACTTTGTTCTGTCTGTTACTACTTGGAACCACTTAAATCCTGCTTTCTGTGTTTAATAAAATCACTTTGTACTTATTAACTCAGAGTATGTATTAATACCTGGGGGAGCAAACAACTGTGCATATCTCTCTCTCAGTGTTATAGAGGGTGAACAATTTATGAGTTTACCCTGCATAAGCTTTATACAGGGGAAAATGGATTTATCTGGGTTTAGACCCCATTGTGAGTTGGGCATCTGAGTGCTAAAGACAAGCACACTTCTGTGAGCTGCTTTCAGGTAAACCTGAAGCTTTGGGGCACGTGGTTCAGATCCTGGGTCTTTGTTGGAGCAGATGAGAGTGCCTGGCTCAGCAAGACAGGGTGCTGGAGTCCTGAGCTGGGAGGGAAAACAGGAACAGAGGCAGTCTTAGCACATCAGTTGGCAGCTCCCGGGGGCCGGGGGGGAGGTGGAGGTCCTGAGTCCTAATAATGCTGACAGCTGCTCTTGGGAAGCTCTAAATTCTTCCATTATAGCATAGGATCTATAGTGGACCCAGTGTAATCTGAGGTAGCCCCAGCCTAATGGAACATCACCATACTCCCTGCCCCCCGTACACCCTCTGCAGTGAGAAGGGATGGGGGGAGGGGCAGAAGCTCAGGCCAGGGGGAATCCTCTGATGGTAATTTTCTGCTTCCTGTTTTCAGATGAATAAACAAACCCTTTGCATCACCTGAGTGACACAAAGGGGCTCTAACCTATCTTGAGAACCTAGTCCACTATAAGCAGATGGGTTCTGCAGCATGTTCCTAACACAGGATAGAGTCCACACTTAAATTTCCTGCCGTTCCTTTTATTGTTAACCTAAACAGCAGCAAGAGCACAGTTCCTGATGGAGTTTGCTCCTGGGATTGGCTGATTCTTGCATTTTTCCTTGCTGGACTCTGTTGTTCCGCCTATAGGCACTCAAGCCATTTTGTAAAAGCAGCAAAGAGTCTTGTGGCACCTTATAGACTAACAGACATTTTGGAGCCATTTTCTACCTTGTGTTGGAGCTAATAGACCCATCTAGTCTGGTTTCCAGGATGAGTCAGTAAAATTTACTCCGTGTTTTTATGCAGTGTCCTAGAACCTAACACACTGTTAAACATATATTGTTTACTGTCACCTGATTAGATTGTTACCAGAAGAACAGGAAAGGAGCCACTCAAAAAACGAGTGCTGATTAGAATATCCATCATTTGGCAGCCACTCAGACTGATCAGCACTAACACTTTCATTGGCAGATGAAGTCATAAATCTACACCTAGTTCTGCTACTAAAATCTCCAGAAGACTTGTGTCTGGTTAAATTACCTTTGCTGGAAAGTCATAGATGGCTCTAAGAACAGCAGAAAAACACCGTTGTCTGCGGCTTTTGGGGAAAACGTGGGACTAGACTATAAACCTACCGGAGATGAAAGGCAACCAGCAGGACTGGCAATACTGTTCCAATCTGAGTTCCATGTTTTAGCAAACTCCCCATTTCCCCATATAAACTAGTCCAAGATGCCTCTTTTCCTGCAAAGCTATTCCTTGGGCTGTTTCAGGAAGTTTTTTTTAAAGGGAGGTGAAGCCAAAACCTCCTAGATCAGGAGGTCTCAAACTTCCTTTCACTGCAACCCCATTCTGATAACAAAAATTACTATATGACCTCCTGGAGCGAGAGGTAGTGGGGGGGGGGGGTGTGAAGCTGAAGCCCAAGGACTTCGGCCCCGGGCGGTGGGGCTCGGGCTTTCAGGATTGGCCCTGGGCCCTGGGCTTCGGCCCCAGCAAGTCTACCACCAGCCCTAGTGACCCCATTAAAACGGGGTTGTGATCCACTTTGAGATCCCGACCCCCAGTTTGAGAACCACTGTTCTAGATGATCTAATGATCCGGTCTGGCCTTGAACTTTATAAATCTGTGTCATGGGAAGTCCTTATTAACATGAGACATGTGGGAATGGGCCAGATCTAACTCCCTATATCCAGGTTCCCTCAAGGTCAAGATTTTCGAAAGTGATTAGTGATTTTTAGGTACCTTAGTTTCTTGGAGTCCACTCTGAGACCCTTTCAAGGGGCTGTCATTCTCAGAGGACAGGGCTCGGCACTTCTGAAAACCTTGCCCCTCTTAAGCTGGCAAGCCCAAAATCAGGGCGCTCAACATCCCCAGCCATTTCTGAAAGTCTCAACCTGAAACCTGAGGGATGTTTGAAACCAGACTTGGAGCCAAACTTCAGTAGCTGGGCCTTCTCCATGCACAACCTGTATTAACGCAGTATGGCCCTTTGTCTTTCTCTAGTGGCAAAACCCGAGGTTTATGAGGCCACAGCTGCTTCCATCCTTAGTGATCTGGTTCTTTAGCTCAGGCTCATGCTTTTAGATCCAGCAGTTCCAGGTTCAACCCCTGTGGGTGACCTTGTCAGGGGCATTATGTTACATATATAATGAACAAAAATCCTGGTCTCAAACACCCCAGTTTGGAATCATTCAGAACCAGCTCACTCCTTTGTGCCTTAGGCCAGTCTCTAGTTACAGGGACCTTATTTTATTCCAATCTGTTTTATTCAAATACATAATTACAATTTGTATCCCTGCCCTTCCCAACCATGACACTGGGACAACCCAGCGGATGGTCCATTCTGCACGGCATCATCTCCTTTCTGAACAGAGCTGTCACACAGCTCAGCCACTGGGCAGCCCTGAACAACATGCCAGGGGGCTAACATGAAGGGAAAGGATGCCTGCGACATTGTTTTGGTGTTTAGATCTCTGTCTTCTGAGATGAGCTGTTGGGAGAGTGGGATCAGACGTCTTGTTCTCTTGGTACTAGCTGGTCAGAGAAAGTGAGATTATTTTTCAACAGACTGAACGCCTGGATGGCTTAGAAAAATGGTGAGGTGAGGGAACCCTTTCAGTGCTATGACATGGTTCAAATCCAGCCCCCATCATTAAAAGAATGAACGTTTCTGCCAGGTGGTGTCTGTTAAATGGCCTACGGGGGAAGCACTGGGGGAACATTCTGCTCCATTGAAGCAAATGGAGTTTTGTCTCTGGTCTCTAAACAGTTTCAAGGGGGCAGATTGCCAAAAAATGCCTCATCAGAACGGATTCCCCTGGTGGCAGCAAAAAGCCAAACACTGAACACCCCCCGAATGACAAAAGTTTTACCAATGAAAAGTGCTGGTGTGAAGAGTGCTTTGTCGGCAGGAGAACTCTCCTACCGACAAAGCCGCTGCTGCTTGTGGGGGGTGGAAGTTTTTTGTCAGCAGGAGAGCTCTCTCCTTCTGCCAAACAGCAGCTACACTGCATGCCTTTTAGCAGCATGGCTATAACGGCACAGCTGTGTCGCTAAAAGTCTCGTAGCATAGCCATAGCCTAGTGCACTGAGTCAAAGAAGATTCCGTGTCATTGTCATTTCTGAGGCCACTGCCACAAATGACTTCTGTGAGTAAACACCGAATGGCCTTGTCTATGTTTCAAAGTTTAGCCTTTAAAGTGTTGCCTGATCTCTTGGCTAGGTGTTATGTTGATCTCTTCGTTTAACATGATGTGTTGGCAAGATTCAGCTGCCTCTAGATCAGCCTCAGAATTACAGTTAGTGTGACAGTGGAGATGCCTGTGTATGTAGGGGAGAGACTTACACCTGAATTTGTAGTGGCTTCATTAGCACCATCAGCAGTATCACAAATGCCACAATAGAGCAAAGGAGAATGAATGTCCAGGCCTTGCATTACTCACACCCTCTGAGTGTCAGTCATTATCTTCCCCATCCTCATCGCCACCATCAACAGTGGGTGCCCCTGAGCCTCCCAAGGCATGCAGGCTGGGATACAGCTTTTGTAATGTGTTATGCTGAGGTTCATAGACATTTCTGAAGGTTTCAACCCCTTTTCCTTATCTATACTTCCACACCTCGATATAATTTGGGGTGCCCCATTTTCATAGGCTAACTTGTTAGCTCCCCATATACTTCAGTAATATTTACATCACTCACTTTCCATAACAGCTCATGGTTAGCACATTGCTGACCCCCTCTGTTTGCAAAAATCCCCAAAATAGTCTAACCGACTTTATCTGGTACGATACAATCGATATGTCCTGAATATCGGAGGTTAACCTATCTATTAGTGTAATTGTCTCATCTTGTGACATAGGATCACTCATTGGCTAGTGGGGTTACCATCTTTGAAAAGCAAAAAAAAAACCCACCACAACCCCAACCACAAGGCAACTTCACAACCTCCCACTTCCAACTTCAACAGCCACTTAGAGAGAGAACACCCATAGACATGATTGATAACATCTTTTTTTTACTAAAACTGCAGAAGTGAGAACACTGCAACATCTTTAGCTGGACACAAACTTTTAACATTAGGTATCCCAGTGTATTGTGATAATAATGCAAACCTTTAGACATACGTAAAAGAAAAAAGGCAGATTAATTTTTTTTCTGGTAACTAGCAAATCCCACCCCCCCCCTCCAACCAGCCAGGCCAGCCAAATACCGGCCAGGCGGTAACCCTATGGCCTAGCTGCTCCTGTCAGCATATCTTTAGGCTGAGGCCTGAAGGCCTTGCTATACAGTATTAATCAATACTTATTTCATGCCTCTATCTTGAATATACCTGATATATCTTCTCATTGGCTACAAAATAAAGAGGCTTTATAACTTCCAGGGGCGGCTCCAAGCACCAGCGCTCCAAACGCATGGCTGCGGCAGCAAGCCACGGGGGGCGGTCTGCCGGTCGCCGCTAGGGCGGTAGGCAGGGTGCCTTCGGCGGCATGCCTGCAGAGGGTCCACTGGTCCCGCAGCTTCAGCAGACCTCCCGCAGGCATGCCTACAGGAGGTCCGCCGAAGCTGCGGGACCAGCGGACCCTCCATGCTTGGGGCGGCAAAATGTCTAGAGCCGCCCCTGATAGCTTCTTAATGATGATGCAAGGATTTCTCTCTTTCTTGTCTCCTCTCCTGGAACCTGGAATCAGCAATCATTGCTGCATTTAATAAATGTGTGTGCGTGAGATGTAAAATTTCATGAGAACACATGAGTCCTCACATTAAAAAGAGTACAAATAAGTGTGATAGATAACATTTTGGCTGACATCAGGAATTGAACTGGGGGACTCCAGAGCTAAGCATAAGATCTCAACAGCATGAGAGCCCCATATATTAACTAGTGCCTGTAACACAATTACAATGTCTGTGACTCAGACACAGAGGTGGATGGGTAACACACACTGACCAATGAGTTACGCAAGCATTCCAGCTATCCCAGGGGAAAACATACAAATAATGAAGTTATGATCATTCTAACCAGGGCTGGCTCTAGGCACCAGCTTAGCAAGCAGGTGCCTGGGGTGGCCACTCCGGAGAGGGGCAGCAGGTCCAGGTATTCGGCGGCAATTCGGCAGAGGGTCCCTCACTCCCGCTCAGAGCGAAGGACCTCCCACTGAATTGCTGCAGATTGCGATCTTGGATTTTTTTTTATTTTGGCTGCTTGGGGCAGCAAAACCCCTGGAGCTGGCCCTGATTCTAACACACATGACCTGATTTTAATCTCATGCCAGTTTTAATAAGAGACAGTCTCTTCTTCCCTGAATGTTTTAGGCAAGACAAACAAAGGGTGGAAGAAAGGAAAAATTGTTTTCTCTGTTATCTCCAGCTTCAGCCTGATGCACTGAAAAATCTTATATTGAGCAGATCTGATATGAGACTTATGGAGGGAAATAAATATAGACCCCTCAAGATGTGGTTTTCTGTGTTGCTTTTATGAATGAACCCATTCCATAATTTAAGGGGGGGGGGGGGTTGGTGACCTCTAGTGGTAAATAGAGTGAATTAGGAATGGGGAAGAAAAACAGTGGCTATAGAAAAGTGAAAACAGAGGAAAGAGAAAATAACGCTAATTGAGTGTGTTGCCTTTGCTTCCTACAGAGGGACAGAAGTCAGGTTGGTACAAACATTTTAATGCTTTATTGGTAACATCATTTTCTAAAAAATCCCTGGAATGACTTCATCAGATAGCCTGTTCTCCCGCAGGTTGAATTCCATTGTTGAACACTGAGTTCCTGTCAAACAAAACTCACTGCCTTCCTGCAGGACAGGAGGAATATTAAGTGGCCAGGGCTGTAATAAAGCTCTGTCAGAAGCCAGCCTAATCAAGGTGGTGATCTCAGTTCCCTTCCCAGCTTTCTAATGAAAATAGATTGCACACGGAATTCCTCCCAGTTGGTATCCATTAGCACCAATGGCCATCTCAGCTAAAAGGCTAAGAAATGAAATAATGTATGTCTCATGTCTAGATGCGGTCTGTCCAGCTCAGGTGTATTGAGAAGGCAGTCTGAGAGCAACTCAATGCAAACTCATGTCACAGCACTGAAGATCACCTGCTTTAGGTGTGAAGCCCTCAATGGTCCAGATTTAAAAGGTTCAGGAACCTTTGAAAGCCATTCAGTAAATCGGACTGAAACAAAGAGAGTTCACATTGTTGCTGGGTCTGAGATGAAAATTTTGCACAGCTCAAGTTGTCAGTTAAAGTTGAGTCTGAAAAGGATAAAATCTAAAGAGGCTAAGATCTGTTTTTCATCCAAAATGGCTAGAGATTAGTACTGGTTGGATTATTCTTTGTAATTCACATTTAACCCCTTTGTTTGTGAGCCAATTCTAGCTTTCATTGTATATGTTCAACCTGGTATTTGCCAAATTATTTTGGGTATGTAATTTTCAGGCTATGGGTTATTCACAAACTGCATGCATTTCCTGTTTGATAGTTATTAGAAAACTTTCCAACCAAACTGTTTCTAGATGGAAAATTGGATTTTTGACTAACCTAAATTTTCACAGAAAGTGTTGTTTTTCCATTGAAAACACCAAGTTTATGTTGAAAAAATTTCAACAAAAAAATCAGAATTTCTAGCACGGCAAAATCACCCTGAAAATCTGATCAGCTGTTCATTATTTGCATTAGTCATGTAAGGCACATGGCTTTGTTTCTTCTTCATGATTGGCTATCTAAAAGTTTGCAAGTAGGCAACAAATAAATAATGCCTAACAAATAAGGGATTTCCTCTGTGTGTGTATGTGTATCAGGGGCTGGGGCAAATAATCTTTAACGCTAGAATCTGTGGAAATTTCAGGATTTCCTAACATTTCCTGAATACCTGGTGGTTTTCTAGATACTTGCACATGATAAATAAGACTCTATAAAAGTAAACTGAACTTAGAGCTGGTCAAATACTAACAAAAACCCCAAATTTGCATTTGGAACTCTGAGCCTATTACTTATGCAACATCTGGGAAGACAAAGAGAAAATATATAGTCAGAATTGTATCTAAAGAGAATGGAGCAAAATCAGCCTGGTAATACAGAGGTACAATACCAAAGAATACTGAAGTAATATGGTGCAAAATGTTTTATAAGGAATCAGTAAGTCTTAAATTTAACTATGTGGCCTTATCGCACGCCGAGTGTGGTTTATTAGTGCTCTGATAAACCACAAAGGACACTCTATAACTTCATTACCACAGGAAACTGCCATTTGCAACTCTAATTTACAGACACATCACTAATTGTTAGCACACACTAAATTCCAGAAGTTCAGAAAAAACTATTGGGAACAGAGTCTGTTCTTAAATTCAGTTCTGCTAAGTGCAGTAAGGTTGCACGCAGTGGGGCTGTGCCTGCAATGACTTACAATGTAAGGATTCAGTGTTCTTCTGCAGCAAAGCCCAGAGGGTAACCAAAGATGGCACACAGCTCTCGCCACTCCCCTATGGCCCCAGCACAGCCCCTATACTGTAGGTTGTGAGGTGGGTAGCAGAGAGCTGACATTGCAGCTCTGTGCCACCCAGCAATTCTCCCACACTCAACTTTGCCGCCCCTTTGCAAAATCCAAGCAAGCACCAACGGGCTGCAGAAGGGAGCCAGGACATGACTCTTTGTGTTTAAGAAAAACAGTGTTTAAATCCAGACTTTGATCATGTGATCCCACACAAGTGGTCTCTAGGAAAGCCAATTGTACTTTATCTTAACCATTTTTGGAATAGTTTTTACTTTTCTCTGTCTTTAATATATAAAATGTTCACATAAGGTATCTCAACAAAGCAAAGATATAAGAGTAGGACCCTACCAACAGAGCTGGTGAGGAATTGTCACAGAAAACAGTTTCCGCAAAATTGAAATGTTCTGTGGGACAATTTCAATTTTGGGTGTATATATAACAGTGAAAAATTGAAACAACATTTTGGTTTTGGTAAGTTTGACCCAAAATAATATTGTTTTGTTGAGCTGACTCAAAATGTTTCATTTTTTAATCAGTTCAAAAAAACATTAAACTATAGTTCCCTATTGGTGCATTGCCTCATGGGAGTTGTAGTTCAGGGTTCCATTTTCTCCTATTGGACTACTCCCATGATGCAATGGGGACTTCCCCTCTCATCTTGCTGCATAGTACAGCCAGCCATGCCCCCTCCCCCGCAATAAGAGAGACTGGGGGCATCAGGCTCCCAACTGACAACTCCCATGAGGCAATGTGCCATAATGGGGAAATGTAGTTTAATACTGAACCAACTTGAAATGAAACATTATGGGTCAGTTCAACAACATGAAATGACACATTTTGATTTGGAATGATGAAATGTTTCATTTTGATTGAAAATGTCAAAATGACACGTCTGTTTCCAACCTGTTTTTTTCCCCTTCAAAATATTCCATTCTTTTGGGAAAAAAAGATATTTCAACTTTTTGTCCCAATTTGGGATGAAAATGAGTTTTGGGGGGGGGGAAAAATCAGTATTTCCAAAGGTTAGACATTTTGAATTTTGCTCAGCTCTACCTCGCAATTTGTACAAGACGACCCATTCCAGTTGAGAGGAAAAAACACTAGGTGCCCCCTGATATTTCACTGTCTTCCACCTTGTGGAGCTGTTTGCACTTGTGTAAAGTGAATGTGTACCGCTACCATTCTGATTGGGGAGTATTTCACCTGCTCTTTCCCCATATCTAAATGGCCGCCAATGTGCAGAGCAGTGGGCCTCATGGGTGAGATTTTCAAAAGTTCCTAAGTAAGTTGGACACCCAACTCACTTAGACATGTTTGAAAAGCTGTTCTCCATGTTTTTATTACTCAGCCTAGAAATCTGAAAGGTCCTATAAGTGAAGTAGCAGTTCCTGCTATGAACGAACTGTGATGCATCTTTTGATAGATGCCTGGGGGGAAAATGGTGAAATTCAGTACACAAAACAGAGACAGAAGTTAGCATCAGCCTATGGTTTCATTCCATCCAGAGGTGGCTTGGATGTCTATGCTGGTGAAGGCACTGATCCCTCAGGGAGTAGTCTGAGGCAGATGTGGTTTTGATGACAAAGTGGTAATGTGCACTATGGCCAGCTTTCACCCTGCAGCGTGGTTCTAATTAGTGAGAAAGAGATAATGGGGATGGGGTGGGGGGTGGAGAAACAGGATAACTCTTGGAAGTCTGAGGGGATTAATTGCCTCCCAGCTGTCAGCGTAGTAATTAAACTCTGCTTGTTGATTTCAGCATTGCTCCGATTATGCGAAATTAATCTTCAAATGCATTGGAAGCTTCCCTTGCTTTTAGTTTTAGTGCTGAAACTTGCAGATCCCAAACAATATGCAAATAGGCATTGACACACTCCTGGCAACCACTCAGCAAAAATGTCAACTTGACAGAACCAGGAAAACTTTTTTTTTTTTTTTGGTTTCCTTGCAACTTTGTTTCCTGTTTATTTTCCAGACAAGGCTGAAGGCTGCTTTTGAGCTGATACCAGAGCACGGACTATACTGACAATCCTGTTAGGTTGACTCAAAAATGCAGTTCCAATTTCTCTCCCATTCTTTAGTTCAAGTTTAATAAGAGGTGAAGGATCACTTTGGGAAACTTTAACTTTCAAAGGACAAAGTCTTCCTATTGTTTAGCATTTCTTTAGCACTGTCCTTGTACCGGGGCTGTACGGCACGTACAATTAAAGGCACTCCCCACCCTCACAACTAATGCTCTGACTTCCTGTGTAATGCACAAGTACTTGATTTGTGCACACATTTTGGGAGTTTACGGGCCTGATCTTGCACCGCTATATTCAACAGCAGCTTGGCCATTGGCTTCAAAGACTGCAGGATTAAGACCTGCATGCATAAATTAGGCATGCAATAAATACATGCACACAAATACATGACCCTTACTGCAAAAACATGTAATTATCCTTCAGCTATATCATAATTACAGTGCAATCAAAGAGTTAATATCATATTAGTCAAACACAATCCCATAGAATTTGTGCCTAGCAAATAAGGGTATTACCAAGATGTTTTACAAGTCAAAAAACAAAACAAAAAAACAGCCTGGCCTGAATTTTGTTGCATTTCCGGAAAGGTTTATAGCTGTATCTTCATATTAGGCTTTTCTCTCTCATTTATAAGGATCCTTTATGACCCCAACAAATAAAATTACATACCAAAAAAAATACAGTCCTACTCCCAGCAACCAGAACACTATCAAAAGTCATCAACCATGTTTGGGAACCCAATCATATAATTCATCAAGCAGTCATGCACAATGCAATAATCGTGCTGAATAGATTTGTAAATACAGACCCAAAGTTCATTTCAAGTTTACCTTTTGCTGCTGTCAGGTGCTTTCCAGTTTCTTCCCTATCACACTAGAAATGGGTAAAGCAGATTGCAAAGTCTTTGATTGTTTCACTAAGCATTAGAGTCATCATTGAGAAGTTGATAATCTCGACAACCAACGTCAGCAGCAACCGTGGCAACAAGTATCCGCTGTAAAAGGAGTCAGTGAATCAAGAACCCAAAGATGCATGTCAACCATACTGGGAGGATAAGAATTTTTCATGTTGCACACACTGCAATGAAAAAAAAGGAAGAAAAATAATGAAGTAATACAAAAAAGCTGAGCTATTCAGTGTTGGTCAGCTAAACCCTTTCATATGTCATTCTTTCTCCCAAGGAAATAGTTATGTGGAGTTATTATCAGTAAGCATAAAATTGCATATCGTATTGCTCTGCTACTTGAAAGGACTGAGAGAAGCAGCTTAGATAAGCCTCTCTCATAACCCCTTTAACTTCCATGTCAAACTTCAGTCCAACCTTTGGTGCAGATTCACAATTTGTTAGAAATCCTTTTCTCCTATTTTTATGCACTGCCCAATTGTACCCAGAGCTCAAGGCATATGTGACAAAATCTAGCTGGGAAGGAGTTAGGTGCTGAGCTGTTCAGTGCTGGCAGAACTTACACCGCTTTCTGCATGTTCACTGGCAGAAACAGGTGGCTCGGGACATTAGGCACCTGCAGGTTTAGGTAGTAGCCGAGTGGGACTTTTGTGAATGCCAGTGACCCCTAAATGTGAATCCAGCCCTTAGTTTCCCTGTGCCTCAGTTCCTTTCTGTAAGATGGGATAAGAGCACTTTTTTACCTCACAGCGGTGGTACAAGGATAAACATGTTGGCGATTGTGAGGTGCTATGTTACTGGGGGGCCAAATAAGTACCTAAGATAGACAGAACACTGAAAAGCTGTTCTTGTGCCCTGTCTGAACAAAGGAAGTCCTGGAAATCTTGCCTATAGTAGTTCTCAGAGACCATTTTGCTGGGCGGTGAGTACACAGAGGTGGACGTAATTAATGGCTACCCCAATAGTACACCGTTGTAGGACCTGACGCAAAGCCGATTGAAGTCGGTGACCATCTTTCCATTGACTTCAATGGGTTTTAGATCACATCCTGAGAATCTAGAAAACATATTTTCATGAGACCTTTTGGGCACCTAATATTTCCCTATGTTAAGTTCTCCTCACACCTTCTATGGGTCATCTTAATTATCACTTCAAAAGTTTTTTTTCTCCTGCTGATGATAGCTCATCTCAATTGATTAGACTCTTCCTGTTGGTATGCATACTTCCATCTTTTCATGTTCTCTGCATGTATAAATATCTCCTGTCTGTGTGTTCCATTCTATGCATCCGAAGAAGTGAGCTGTAGCTCACGAAAGCTCATGCTGAAATAAATTTGTTAGTCTCTAAGGTGCCACAAGTACTTCTATTCTTTTTGCACTGGGTTAGAAGCTCCAAACTGCATGAAAAATGGTTGTTGTAATGCAGGAACTCAGTTTAATAAAGCCAGGAGTGGGCAGGAAATCAATAATCTAACATTAACAGATTTCTTTGTCTTTGGTAGGATTATGACAAGCATTTACCAGCGTTTTCCTCTGTTAAAAATTAATTGAACTATTTTATTCTATCAGATACAAGCACACTCTTTGTACCACTCAAGTGATATAATTATGACAAAGTAATTACAGTCCAGAGCCTGCATGATGTTGTGAATGAATCAGCAGAGAAAATCAGTTCGTGGCAGCAGTTTTATCTTTGCACATGCAGCCAGGGAGGGGATTACAAAAGTGGCTTAGCCATATTTCCCCAGCACCCACATGTCCCTTATACACAAGAAAACAATGTGTATAGAAAAAATTGATTTCTTCATTTTGGAGAAACCATTCTGCAGTCAATGTGAAAGGGTTACAGGGATCAGGGAAAGAAAGATGCTAAAGAGTTGATAAGTATTAACAGCTTTTGAATTCTGACCTCTAGCAATGAAAGTCCATGGGCTTGGAGAATCTGTCAGTCACGCAGCAGGAGAAACCCCCACTGAGTGATTAGAAACTAAAGGACAGATCTTCATCTGGTGTATCTCACCATCACTCCATTAAGATCAGTCTGTGTTAGAATTTACTATAGCAGCCATTGCTGTAGTATCCATCTAACCATTATATGACACCTGTGATTTCTCTGAAGAGCAGAAAGAATCACCGGGTGTCAGGAAGTGCAGACACTGACAAAATACTTGTGTGCACAGACAACAATCAATACTGCAAAGTAGTGTGACAGCTGGTGAGTCTGGCTGCCTGAGGATTATACACACCCCAGTGCTGTGACTCCTACACCCAACCTAGTCCTAGATATGGTTAGCTGGAAAACAAGAATTCAGTTTTGTAAAAAATTGAGATTTTGATATTTCTTTTAAATTGGTAGAAACAAAACCAAGAGTGTGTGTGTGAGAGAGAGACTGCCCAACTTCAGAATAGCCAATAACCCAGGGCACTCATCTGGAGTGTAGTTGACCAAGGTTCAAGTCTACTAGAACACACCGTGGCAAACACTGTATGTGATATGTAACTCCAGAATGTATCATGATGAACACACACAAGGAGGCCAAATTAAGGATATACAGGCAAACTTAATCCTGTTGTTTCCTAACTTTTGGACTTTACAACCCTAATAAATTTCTTCTAACATAGAATTATACACCGAAAAACCATCTAGTCTGTATTATATCTGACATGTTGTATATGCTTTAGGATGGCTCCACTTTAGGAGTAAAGGCAAGACCAGTAAAGGAACTGGTCACCTCTGAGGCCATCCAGATAGGTATAGAGAGAACATCTAGTCATTCCTTAAATGTTGCGAGATGTTCTATGACTTCTGTCAAAATTCAGAACAAGCTGTGATAATTTCCCATTGGTAAGTGATGATACTCAGGGGGAACTCCCAGCAAGAAGGGGTGAAAATGTCATACAGTTTCCTGATAACATAAAACACAATGCATCGACACACTCAAAAGACCTGTCATTGCTGGGTCAATCTTGGGAAATCCCGTGCGGCAGATGTAGGCTTACATCCCATTAAAACTGGTGCCACCTGGGGATTATAACAGATACGTCTGACAGAATTACTGGTACCCGTCTGACAAAGTAGAAATTGTTGGCAGCAGCTGATTGGCTAGTGAAAACACTTCTTTTGAAGGTGGGAATGGTGCCTCATGAGATGTTTGCAGAGTGAAGAGTGATGGTGGTGAATGTGACCCTTTGGGATTGATGAAGGCAGCTCCAGGCAGCTTGTTGCATCTGAGAGAGTAGATATAAGCAGGGATCCTGCTTTTCTGTGATTTTTAAAAAAATCTTTCATAAAAAAACATGAAATTCGTGTTTTTCTATGATTAAAATTAAATGTTGAACTTTGGTTCCCAGATTTTATATATATTTATATATAGATATCAGTTTAGAACCTCATTTATCTGAGCCTCCATTATCCAGCTCTCTGTATTAACCAGACCACCAGCTGCCCAGGGCTGACAGCCCAGTCCCAATTAGATCAGGTAAATGGGGTTTGTAAGCATCCGGACTTACCCCAGCGGCGCCTCCTGCTGGTGACTTCTGGGAATTAGCGTGTTCCAGCTCCAGAGCGCCCTCTGCAGACCTGTGATCTGCCTTACCTGTGCCCCATGTCCCTCCCATGTCCCCAGTGCCTGTTTACTTGGGGTTCTGCCCCCTGGCAGTAACCCCTTTCAGCCTCAGGGTCTCCCCCTCCCAGGGGAACCCGCACCCACTATCCTCACTTCGCCTCAGTGTTAGGCTACTTCCAGTCCCCATCTAGCTCCCCACTCACTGGGGCAAACTGCAGTGAAAGCCACTCATCATAGGCAACAGGGGTTCGGACCTCTTGTCTCTGCCTACTCATGGGTTGTCCTCTGCAACCCAGTGCCTAATGGGCCTTACCAGGCCTTCAGTCTGGGGCTTTCCTAGGCCAGAGCTCCCCCGCTCCCTAGGCCTTTCCCCAGCCCTGCTCCGCTCTAGGGTCCCTTCTTGGCACTTTGCAGCCAGGCCCTTCTCCCTCTACAGATAGAGGGAGACTGCCTGGGCCTCTGTCTCCCAGACTTTTATAGGAGCCGGCTGGGCCTGACTGGGGCATGCCCCCAGCTGAGCCTACTTTGCCCCAATCAGCCCAGGCTTCTTGTCCCACTCACAGCCCTCTCCTGGGCTGTTTCAAGCCCGCAGGGCAGGAGCAAGTAATCATTCTGCTACAGGGTTCCATTGTAAATTTAAACCACATTCAAAAATCAACCACAAAAGGAGGAGGTTATGTACATAGAATAAGTGACACTGGTACTTTCAGAAAAATTTAGTTCACCATGTGCACTTTATTTTAAAAGAGAATTTAACCCAAATTCAAAATTGGCACCTAAAATTTGAAATGCAGATGAAATCTTGTATTTCAGCACACCAATGTGCATGACTGACTCCCTCACTCCAGGCATGAAACCATATGTGCACAAAATTGCAGGTGTTCAAAGGACACAGACCCTTCACTGGTGCATCTTGGCACCACTTCATTGACTTCAGAATACAGCAAGTGAGGATCAGATTCTACAAGGATTTTTTTTTTCAAGCCTTCTGGTCCAGATTTTGGAAGAGCAGTGTCCTCTGATGCTCAAAAGGAAGAGAGATTTTATGAAATTGGGGAGGGCCTGGGGAAGAAAAAACTTAGTTGAGGAAAAAACCGTTTGACATTTCATATACATTTTGTGTACAAGAGCTAGTAGAATGGATTGTAAATCAGGACCAAATTGGAGCATGTCTCATACTCACCATAAACAATGTCTGGGTGAAAGGTAAGCATAGACTAGAAATAGATTTACCGTCAGTGGGTTAGGCAGGGCACCATCTCCCATCCCACCCCCAAATAGAATGATTTACTGGAATGACCAAAAGTCAGTGTCTAACAATAATGAGGTTTCAATAAGAAAATGCACCCATTAGTGTTCTGGGGCTGTTTCTCCTTGCATGGTGATATCATTACTGAAGTCCCCAAAAAAGTAGAAGAAGAAATTATCTGACCTGACAGCTGGACAGGTCTATAATGATAATCCACTGCTCGTTTGCATAATTGGGCATGAACAACCATAACGAATGCCCCTTTACCTGACATCCTGCTTGTTAACAAGTTTCAATCCAAGCAAAAGAATCAGAAATAATGAAGAAAAATCATTTATAAGATCTCTAAACATCTTATAAAGAATGGAGCAAATTAATACAGAGACGGAAGTCCAGGTCAAGCTAAGACAACCCTGACAAGGGAGAGATGCTAAAACATTTCTATTTATCACTTAAATATATGGTATAATGAAATTGCTGTGTACGTTACTGGAGAAACCATTTCTTGAGCGTGGAAAGTGAACCGCCATAATCCTCAGCACCAGTGTGAACGGAAGTAGGGGTGAGATCCTTACCACCCCTGCTTTGGCCCCTTTATGCCAGCTAACAGGGCTGGACTGTCATAAGTAGATAGGTAAGGTAAGGGTTAAGTTTCTTTTACCTGGAAAGGGTAACCAAACACCTGACCAGAGGACCAATCAGAGAACGGGATTGTTTAAAGTCAGGGGCGGGAATTTGTATAC
>NC_133775.1:106110466-106159795 GCF_003597395.2 Chelonoidis abingdonii | reverse complement strand
TGGTAGTGAGCTTGGGGGAGTTTCAGGTAAGCCCCCAGACTTTTGGACGCAAAAGTCCAGGTTTGGGACAGGACCAGATTGTGGACGCTAAAGTTCAGGTCTGGGACTGGGAGGCTATATTACCACATGGACCCATGTAAATTCCCCCAGTGCAGACAGTGTATAGGTGAGCTGTAAGCTGTAACCCCCTTCCAAACCACAGGGATGGGGATGGGGATGGAGGAGGAAGGGATGGCTTCAGGAGTAGGGCTGCGGCATGCAGCACTGCGGAGATCCCAGGCAGCCCCAGACAGACTCACGTGGCTGTCTAAATTATGTTGGGTGCCACCTCATTCCTGGAGGTACCCAGGGTGGAGAAGGCGCAAGGGCAGCTTAAAGCTGCTATCATTCCCCTCCTTGTGGGCTGCAAGTGCTGTGATGCACCCAGTATAGAATTTCCCCCTTTATATAAAGAGTGAGGGGAGGGGACGGCTGTGATGGTGCATGCCTGGTTGTGTTTATGGGAGTACATGTGACAGGAACTCTGCGAGGAAGCATTGCTGCACACGTAAAGTGTAAGGCCAGAAGCCAGGAGCGACTCCTGTGATCTCAGCAACTCGTCTATGATTCTTGGGGAGTAGACTTGGGCAGCTCTTTCTCTGTTTTTCAGTTTCCCCACTTGTAAAATGAGGACAATAATATTTGCTTATCTCGCTCAGTGAGATGGTGTCAAGATTATTTTATTAACGTCAACAAGAGACTTTGAAAATATAAAGCCCTAAAGAATTTCCAAGCAGTGTGGTGGTATTGATCCATGGCCTCAAAGATGTTGTTGTGAATGGGTAGGTTTTTATGGCCAAATTTCCCTGCCTTTCAGCAATGGGTCCCCTCACCCAAAACAACAAACAGGCATTTGCACAGGACAGGCAACTAGGTACCTGCTGTAACTCCCCATTGGCATAGTCAATTACTAGAGTGAATGGCCACATCCTGTTTTGTCCTGTCTTTGTCTCCCTCTGTCATTTATTGACTCTTTTTGTTGGTCCCTTAGTCAGGCTTAGACCAAAATCTGTATTTTAGAGAATGGACTGAAACATCCACTGGCCTAGAAACTCATCCAGCTTCCTCACCCTTTGTGTTCATAACTGAAGGAAAACAAGAGACGGTCCCAGCATTGCCTTCAGACACAGGGTTGAAAACAAGAGGAGCTGTGTTTGTGTGATCTGAATCTTGGGCATTTAATAAGTTAGCCTACTGTGACATCTGGTGGCTGCATTCTTACTACAGCTGAATGACTCCATGGGTATCCTTAATTTACAAGGACTGTCCCCAAAGGGGAGTCCAACTTTATCGAACATCTGACTTAAATGCCTGCCATCATCACCATCTCCGAAGGTTGTGACGTTGTTTATTTTGTTACTTTAGGGGATTGGAAACCAGATCAAGAGCCTTCTACAGCCTCCGATCATGCCTTGGTTGGTAGTCACCAAAGACAATTGTCAGCTGACAGTTGCTCTGTAGCCTATACTGTATAGAACGGGTTGAGGGTGAGTTCAGCACTTGGTGGGTCAGGTGTCTATCATAAAGAAACTACCTCTCCATCTGGCAAGGTTGCTGAAAGGCACCCTGTGAAGCAGGTTACTCCTGAAGTTTACTCCTGCAGAGCATCCACCATGTTGTTCCTGTGGCAGCAAGACCTAGGAATCTTCTGAGTTCGGTCAGAAATTTGATCATCCATGTGAAGACTTCTTGTTGAGGCAGGGCTCCTATGTACCCTGTTTGACAGCTGCCCCATAAACCCACCTCAGGGAAGTGGGGCATTAACTCTCGCTGTGAATTCCCCTGGTGTTGGGATGAGGTGGATGATGAGGGGACAGTCATCTCCATCACCTGCTCCTAATCCCAGGACCCTGAAGCACACAGGGCATAATCAGTGGATCTTCCACAATGTCAGAAGAAGGGGAGAGCAGGCTCCAGAGCTGGCATTACCTCATCGGGGCTGAACACTCAGAGGCTCTGCTTCGTGCTCCTTTGCCCTGCAAATGGGGAGGCACATTAGGCTAAGTAATGGGCCGGCTGTTCATTGCACAGGCTCTATAGTCTGCACAAGGAGGTCCAAACTGTGTCCATGGAGGGTGGCTGTGTATCAGAGGAAATGTGCATTTGAGAATGAACTGAAGATGCGCCCCCTGAGCTGCCCCCTGGGATTGTCAGGCCTATCACTGTGGGGGAGCTTCCCCAGAGCAACTCTGTTGGGACTCCCAGAGAAGCACTCAACCACTGCTCTTCCTTTGGTGCTGCAGCTGCTCAGCAGCACCCCCACTGGCCAACTTCTGCACTGCAAAGGAGAAATCCACTCCGGCTACTTGATTGTCTGCTTGCCTGCCAGGTTGCAGGAGATGAGGTGGATGAAGTAATAACTTTTATTGAACCAACTTCTGTATTGTTGTGGGATTCCTATGGTGTGCAAAGCAGGAGCTCGACTGGCTCTGCCTGAGCCTTGGGGGCAGCCTAATAAAAGATGCTTCTCCCTCCTCCAGGTCCCTCCCCCAAATAGCCATGCAGGGCAGCGCCAAGAAACAGGAGAAGCTGAGATCGACAATGTGATTCTCTGCCCCAGCACTGGGGACTGCTCTAACTTGCACGGGCTAGCTGTAGTCCCCAAGGGACCATACACCAGCTGGGCCAGCCACAGGAGATGGTGCACCAGCCATTCCTCCCTCCTCAACATGAGGAACTGTGTAATATACCATAAGTGCAGCATATGCCTGTTCTGTGCCAGCTGGGGACATACGCACAGGACTGTTCGGTGGTTTCTCCTCCCTTTCTCCAGCCTGAGTGGCAGCAGAACATGTCTGAGAGTGTAGGTTGTGGCCCCTTGGCCTTTGTGTAACAAGGTGTGTGGCCCTGAGCCTGGGAAGGTTGGGCACCCATGCTGCACAAGGTTATCAAAAGTATTCTTCTTCTTTCCACCAGGTGGAGTCCAAAGCACTATCTAGTTTCTGAAAGGCCCTTTGGCTAGATACTGCAAGTGACTCTTCAATTAAACAAAAAGAAAAAGATGAACTGGCAATCAGTAACTGTTGCTGCTATTCTGCATGTGTCTCACTCTCAGCTCTGGCTTCCCAGGGGCTCTCTGCGTTCCCATTAGGCATACATTGGGTAATTGAAGTCCTTTAAGACACTTGTTGCTTGTAAAAACTCAAGTGATTTTGCAGCTAGAGGATCCTTCAATGCCCAGCAAGTGGACATTTTCCCTGAACAGAGAGAAAAAAATTGCTCAAGACAGCAAAATACAGGATTTAAGACTATTCAAAGTGAACCGGAAAATGTTAATCACGTGATCGTGATCACATTTACACTAGTTTTCCAGGAGTGTAACACAACTGAGCTCAATGGAGTTACACCCAGTTAAGTGAGATCAGAATAAGGTCCCAGCACTCTGGCAGCCATTCTTAATAAGGAAAGTACATTGTTCATATCAAAAATAGGAGATCCTGCAAAATACCAGTGGGGATTCTAGTTTATTGCAATTGCAAACTCAGGCTCCAGCTCCAGTTGGGGCTGGGTTGCTTGCACAAGTGGAAATACATTGTTTTAATTATATGTTCCTGAATTTTAATCCAAAACAATTTCTACACTGAGGTATCATTATCCCATCATCAGTCCTTGTGGAAGCCTTTTTGGCATTTAAGGATGGAGCCCACATCATCCACAGAGTCATCATCTTCTCTCTCCTCCTATAAAATACACAATCCCCTTCCAGGTGTCTCTCTAACTGGCAAGGAAACCACGCCTTTTGTTCTGTGTATGTACAGCATCTAGCACTCTGGGGTTATGGTCCCTAACCCGGGTTCCGAGGCATTATGGTCATACAAAGAATAAGAAGTTGATCACAGTTCATGATAGAGGTAAAGATTTTATTCGCTCTGTGGTTATCAACTTTAGTAATCAATGTTTAGCACGGAAAGAAGACTGGCTGTTGGATATTTTTAGTCTTTGTCCCATTTTAAGACAAGTGAAATGATACCTCTTTCCTTTGCTAGAGGTGTTTCTTCTTTGAGCAATTATTCCACTCTAGAGCTTTTGAAGATGTGAGGTTATGATATTGCTATCTTTATAAAATCTTGCTAGTCAGTCATGCTGTCCAGGTAGTTGACCTGAAGTTAATGGCCCTTTCACTCACTGAAAAGGTGCATGTTCTTCTGAAGGACAAACTTTTGTATTCTCTAATTTTTCAGCAAAGCTTTTTGGCAGTTCCTGAGAAGTCATGTGAGCATACAAGACCAATAAGATGTATCTGGGACAGATGTCTTATTGGATTCAGACGCAGATTAATAACGTTAGAAAAGTCTATAACACTAGATTTGCAAAAGGTATACAGAAGGCACTAACTTAATCCAGATACCACTTGATCATTACCTGTTAGGTTCACTCCCTCCAGGGCACCTGACTTTGGCCACTGTTAGTAGACAGGATACTGGGCTGGATGGACCTTTGGTCTGACCCAGTATGACCGTTCTTATGTTTTTATATTCAAACCCTTCTGTTTTTCACTTCTCTGTACTTTTTCCCCTTGTGTTTAGACATAATATGATGGTGGAACCTGAGCTGTGTGAATACTGGAAACAAATATTTCCACAAATATTCATTCTAGTGTTCATATAAATTTGTTGTGTTCACTCCCATTCTGTGTTTGCTTCCTGTGTTGTTCTAGCAAATTAATAAAGCTGGCTGGGGAAGAAGGTGGGTGGGAAATGTCCCCGTTTATTTACCTGAATTCAAAATTTCCATTCAAAATTTGAAAAGTTTGAAAAATTTCAACTACGTATAGATGAAAATTTGAGGGCATGGATGGAAATTGTTTTTACAAATCATAAATTTTTTCCTGTTTTTTTTTTCCCCTCTTTGGTCAAATATGTGCCAAATGAGTTTACTATCAGAAAAGTTCACAAAAAAAGCTGAATGCAAGTAAACCATTTACAACAGCTATCCCTACTGTGTTCTCTAACCACTACCCTTTAATCACATATTGCCAGGGTTTTTAATCAGACACTTCCAAAAACTCTCATCGGATCTTCTCAATCTCTTCTCAACTTGATTTTTTTTTCTTTTGGCCACATTTGCCAACTGCCCTCATGATAAAATCCATCAGATCCCCTCACATAGAACACCTGACCCATGGGTATAAAGGATATACTGTTCCTTTTTGGATTCCAGGTAATTTGAATATGTGACTGCCATTACCAGCTGTTGTATTTTATCTGCTGGCATAAGCCTGAATCCTGAAATGAACAGTTTGAGCCCTGTCTTCTGATAAATGAGCTGAAGGTTAAAGGTCTCTTTAGAAGCAATTTGGCTTTGGGATTTGCTCAGGAAATGAGCATTTGGCAAAACTATAACTGATTAAATAGCTTTTATTTTAACAAATCCTCTTTTAATTCTGTGGAATAGCAAAAGGTATTAACTTCTTATTTGTATTGAACGTTAAAGCTTCTCTGAGAAGTTGATTTTTAAACAGAAAAGTTCTTGTTCTTGGTTCCTCTGAAAAGAATCTCAGTGTCTTAGGACACAGTTCTGTTACCGTAAGCATAGTGGGCCTGAATCTCTTCTCATGTACAACAGTGCAAATCAGCAATAACTCATCTGAAGTCACTGGAGCTACCTTGGTGCAAAACAGGGATAAGTGAGATCAGAAGCAAATCATAAGGGTGCAAAGGAAAGCCAGAATCCAAAACATTGAACACACAGGCTGTTTTTATGAAAATATTTCCCACTGTCACTAACATCAGTGGGTAGCAGTGGTAGATTGAGCTGGTCAACATCCTTTACTTGAAGTGATTTTTCTACAAAAATTGGCTTTTGGGGGAAAAAGAATATTTTTGCAGGACATATGTTTCAATGAAGTTATTAGGGTTTTCATTGTGAAACCTTTTTTTTTTTTTAATTTTCAGCAGTGGAAAGTTTGAAATATTTCATTTGTTGGAAACACACCCAAAATGTTAATTTTTTTTTAATTTAAGAAAAGCAAATATTTTGAAGAAAGTTTTTCATTAAAACTTTTTTCCTCTAAACTTTTTGTGGGAAGACACTGCCTGGTGGCCAGTGTTTAATGTATGGTGCAGGGAACTGTACCTTTTACTGTCTTGGGAGGGTGCTGCAGAAGCCCATGCTCTGTTATGCAGACGCTGATGGAACTGGTCATTGAATAAAGAGCATCTCTTTCAAGTCTCTTGAGCTCAGTGTGATTCCTGACTATCACAAGATGGATTTGCTCAGAAAGGAGTTAGATGGCACAGTGGCTGATATGCGGGTGACCAAGCTATGCCAGCTCCCTCACCATTTCTGCTACATTCCAGGTATCAGCAATGGTGAGAAACAAAGAAAGTGGGTGAGAAATTTTTCAGAGCAGTATCTGAGTGTAACACAGCCCATGAGGATCACAGATGACGCTTTACTCACTATCTCACTGCTAATTTCCTGACATTCTTGCCCCTTTCTACTCTGTTTCTTTTCATTACTGAGATTAAAAACACCTCTGTTATCACTGAACAAAATATTGAATATTTTAGGAGAGATCATTTGCAGAGTTTCAGCACTCAGTATTGGCAAGATCTTCTTTTTCTTTTTCTATATATTGTTTACTTGCTTGTTTTTCGCACTCTGGATTTCCAAGAGACAATAAGGCCTGAACTCATTCCTGTGGGAGGGAACAATTTTCTTTCAGTTGGTTTTCCAAAAAAACTTTTAATAAGAATTTGTTAGTCTCAAAGTTAATAAGGGGGAAAGATTTATTTTAGCCCAAGCTAACCATTTTTGCTATATTACGATTTGTTTGTATGTATGTAAAAAAGATTAAATTCTATACCTGGAGGAAAAAATATGAAATTTCACAGATTTGCCATAGTGGATTTTTGTAACTTTATGGGGGAACCTTATCATATTGCAAATGAGAACAGATTTTTGTGGCAAAATTAGCATTTTTGGAGCAGGTTTCCCCCTCCCGGTGAAAGCTGCCTTTTATTGCCATAAAAATGGGCAGGATGGAACATTTTCATCCACACCTGCTTTACTCAGAATAGTTACTGAAGTGGGCTGTGTCGTGAGTGGCGTGCCTGAACGCACACAATCTGCATGCTGTGCCGTATTCCATAATGTGCTTCAACCCAGTTCCACAGGTCGTCCACATTGCCTGTGGTGGAACACCAAAGGGGTTAAGCCAAAAAAGGGGCGTGTTCACTACATTGCCCAAGCAAAGCAAATGCTTCTGCCTAAAAATGGGTTTATGGGCTTGATCTTAAAGTGCTTCACAATCTATAATGCATCTATCCTCCCAAAACCCCTGGGAGGCAGGGCAGTGCTGCCATCCCCATTAGGGCTGTCAATTAATTACAGTTAATGCCTGGGATTAACTGAAAAAAAATTAACACGTTCATCGCATACGTCTGGGCAGGGAGGGAAGCACTCGCTGTGGAGACACCTGATAGTGTCTGGTCAGGCGCAGTAACCCAATCCGCCACTGGAGGGCAGGGAGAAGAAAGACATGGCTCCCTTTTCACCTCCAGCAGGTCTCTCTGGGGTCCACCCCCTGTGCCATGCTCCATTGCCCCCAGCTGGCTCCTCAATCCAGGGACTTCCCCACCCCCCTCTTGCTGTGCCCCAATGCCCACGGCCAGACCCTTGCTCCTGGGACCGCCCTCTCTCACGTTCTGTGCCCCATTGCCCCTGGCTGGCCCATTGCTCCGGGAGGTACCGAATGGAGAACAGGGGCCTGGCGAGCTCACCTTTCCTGCACCAGCCTCTCCTCCCTGCCGCATGCTGGCTCCCTGCAGTAAAATCCTTTGCAAACAAGGGCTCGCTCAGCTGAAGGGAGCCCACCTAGGAGTTGAGCAGGAGTTTAAAAGTTTTATTGCACTGTTTAACCTTGTGATTAAAACTGTGATTAATTTTTTAATCTCTTGGCAGCTCTAGTTGCCATTGCACAAATGAACCTGTTGTGTTTTGCCTTGCAGAAAGATTGTCACTTGCAAATAAATAAATAAGAGTCCTTCTCAGTTTAAAATTGTGTCCAAAAAGATGTCAGCAGGGGGAACTAACAGTTTCACAGCTATGCTGGGGAGCTACTGATGAGCATGGACAAGATTCCAGAATACTTAGACTGAAAAAATGGACGTGCTCAAAATCAGTTCAGATGCAAGTATTTTCACCCCAAGGGCTAAATGTATAGGCTTTCCATATGGCTAAAAGCTGAGAGGACTGTGGTTTGCAAACCCACAAAAACTGAATCAGGGGTTATTTGGATCTCGTGTTTGTCTAATCCAAGCCCTTAAAGTTGAGGAGTTCAGATAAAAAGTTTGGGTTTGAAACATTTCTCACCCAAACTCACAGGTACCCTAAGGGCTGGATGCTCAGCTGGTGTAAATAGGTGATTGATTTCAATGGAGTTATGCTGATTTACACCAGCTGAGCATCTGAATGTATGTGTAGGACAAAATGACTGATCAATTTTGATGCTGTAGTAGGCTAACATGACAAACACTTCCACATTAACTGAGCAACCTAACAGATGTTATTGTACAGATTCAGTAACAAAAACAGCAACATGTAGAGTATTGGATTTAAAAAGGAAGAAAGGTCAGAAGAGAACCACCTAGGAGCAACGTAGTCTCATTAATATTGCACTAGTAGAAAACTCACATGCTTGATTTTTCAACTGAATGTTCATTCCATGCAAAAAACATAGCATTAAGTACTTATTCCTAAAGAGAGAGAAAATCATCTCATTTCACCTTAGTGATGGGAATAGGTGGATGATGTTATATCACTCAGGAAGAAAAAAAGAGGGGCAAGTCCTTATAAAAATAGGATTAAACCATTTTTATAATAGACACTGCATACTTTTAAACATGTCCAGATCCATGGCTGGAAGTTGAAGCTAGACAAATTTGGACTTCAAATAATATAATAATATTTGATAGTGAGGGTAATTAACCATTGGGACAATTTACCAAGGCTCCTGGGAGATTCTCCATCACTGTGTGTAAGGTCAGAGGAATACTTAGGTGCTTCAGCAACAATTCAGTTTGATTTTAAATATTTCCATATTCAAATATATACCCAGCCCCACTTACTATGCCAGTTGAGTTTCACATGCAATTGTGATTACTTTAGCATGCCTACATTTAGACCTAAGAAAGACTCTGGACTGGCTTGTCAATGGCTGGACAGTCTGAAATTCTTCACTCAGCAGACAGTGTGATGCTGCTTCTGTGTTCTCTAAATTGTTTTAAAAACTCACAATGATTTTTTTTTCTTTAACTAATTGGAGAAAGAAGATCTCCCCTGCCTCTCTATAGCTCAGCAAAAACAGTTCCCATGGCTACAAAAGTGTCCTTCCTAATCCTATTGATGACATACGTGATGTAACCAACTAAAATGGATTTTGTATGAATGAAGGTTAATTTCAGATGCAACCCGTATTCAGTATTTGAAGCTAATGGTCAGCTGCATAGTGCGGAACTTGGTAATGAACGTTTTTTATTCCTCCTACCCCACCGCCAGTCATTTCAGTGTTCTCACATCTAGATGCATGTTTTAATAATCTGCATCAGTTTGGAAATTATCCCATAAACCCTGGAGAAGGGAGGCAGTTTTGTGGGGAGTGGTAGTGTCGGAGTTAGGAAATCTGCAGAAAATGTGGACTAACATGTTGAATTTGGGGGTTTATACATTCCCAAGATAATGCATTTGCTTTCTTCAAAGCAGAAATTGTTCAAAAGTTTCTTCACCAACATGAAAGGGAGAGAGACTTTCCCTCTTGGGAAACTTGCAAAAAGAAAACATATATGTAAGATCTAAAATATGTACTTTGCTGGTAAAGGGCTGTTTTCTATGCTTTAACTGCAGCACTTAGTATTCAACTCACTAGTGCCTTGGGTGATGAGGATGAGAAGAAGCTGGGATGGGAATTCGAGGGCAGAAGGGGTGGTTGCACCAACGGCAGTTGTAATTCACAAGCAGAGGCTGAATGACCGGTTACAGGTGGACTCTATTGAGGAGACCGATAACAGGGAGAATCAGTGGTAGGAGTCTGGGACCAGAGCATTGGGAAGGCATGGAAGGGACAGGTTACAAAGAGTTTTAATCAGGGACCAGGGAGTAGTACTGGAGCAGAAGCAAAGGATGCAGGTGATGGGGAAGGGAGGCAGAGATGTCAGGTAGCCAGATAAGGGCAATGAGAAGGGTGCTGGCCAGGACTGCCGCAGCTTCATGCAGAACATCGGTTGCAGGGGAGAAGCTAGGACTGCGTGTTGTAGATACAGTAGCAGTGGGATAGAGCTGGTCAGCACCTTTGAAAAATCTAATTAAAATCAAGCTTTGGGGGGAAACATTTACTTTTTACAAAATTGCATGTTTAAAGGAATATTTTTTCTTTCCAAAGAAAACACCTGAAATAAACATTTTCATTTTGTTTTGCTGCATATTGAAATTTCCATTTGTTTTCAAAAACTGAAAAAATTGGGGTCTGGGTTCTTGTTTTGTTTTGTTTCCCTGCCCCCTCCCCCATTTTTCCCACTGGAAAAGGGGTGGGGGTGAGGAGTAAACAGGAGAAAAAATGGGAGGAAGGATTTTTTTGGATTTCTTCCCCCACTTTAACTCCCTTTTGCATTTTCTACATTTTCCAGTGGGGGGAGGGAGGGAAAGGAGCAGTTAAAAAAAGAGAAAATGGGGGAAATTCCTGCTTTTTCCCCTCAGATCTTTCCTTATATTTATTTTTCCCACCTTTTCAAGGGGTGAGGAAGGGGGAGTAAAAAGTACAGGGAAACAGAAAACAATTTTTTTTTCAAGTTTTAAAAGCCAACATTTCAAATGTGAATGAAAACTTTTTTTGTTTAATTTCTATTTGAAAAAAAAAATTGAAGCATTTTGTCCAAATGTTTCCACATATTAAAATAAAAACAAACAAACAAAAAACAAACAAAAAGATGTTTCAAGCAGCTGTAGAAGGAGAGGCCAATGGGGAGGGAGAGGGAGAAGCAGTGCTGAGGCATGGATGGAGCTCCTAGCTGGAGCGATTGGTAGGACCAAAGGGTTGCAATCCTCCTGGAGTGCTGAACCTTTGTTTACAAGGTAGCAGTCATGTTGGTACAAAGTGGTTAAATAACAGGGTTCTCTCCCCTCCCTGACACACATACAACATGTTTCATCTTGTATTTTATTCTGAAATGAAACCGTCATCCTGCATTTATATCAGTCTCTTGTCACGAAAACTAGGATGACACTAATTCAACTTTATGACTTCACTGCTGGAAAAAGTAGTTATGCAGATGGGTTGACTCATAACCTTAACCTTGATTTGGGGTGAGACATAAATTGCCTTTGAGATAAGATTGTGGTTCAAATGAAATAGAGGCTAGGGATCTGTTGACTTAGGGGAAAGGAACCTTTGCATGAGAAACTTACGTTCAGAGGACCATATTCTGGCCAGAGTTACATGGGTGCAACCCTAGTGAAATCAGCAGGAAGGCCTGAGGACAGAAATTATCCCCAAAGACATTATTATGATTTTTGAATATGATCAATGACTTTGATAATTACCATAATTAGCAAGGGTGAAATTAGTAAAATGTATATATAAAAGCTTAGTAGATCTACACCGAGGAGTCTGGTGGCACCTGAAAGACTAACAGATTTATTTGGGCATAAGCTTTTGTGGGTAAAAACCCCACTTCTTCAGATGCATGGCATGCAAGTTACAGATATAGGCATACGTACAATGGTACATGAAGAGAAGGGAGTCACCTTACAAGTGGAGAATCAGTGTTGAGAAGGCCAGTTCAGTTAGGGTGGATATGGTCGACTCCCAATAACTGATGAGGAGGTGTCCATACCAAGAGAGGGAAAATTGCTTTTGTAGTGAGCCAGCCACTCCCAGTCCCTGTTCAAGCCCATGCTCTCCACCCCCATCCCAAAATGGTTTAATGACTTTTAAATTACTCAAGTGGAGAAACTTACATGCAGTCCTGATGCTTGCAATGTTTGATGCAGTTGTAGAGGTCCTCCTGTGTGCCTTTGTCTAGTCTGGCTCTTTCCTACAACCCGTTTGATCTACAGTGACTGTATACCAGAGCAAATTCCCCTATTCAAAGGGAATCCAGATTTCTGCATTGAACTGCTGTAGTGGTGCAAAGCAGATTTAGTGTCAGACAATCTGTACCAAAGGGCCTGATTCTCCTTTTGATTAAACTGGGTTTACAATAGTGTTGTAACTCCATTAATCATCATGGAGTTACTCCTGATTTCCATCACTGTGAAATAAGAATCTGCACCTATATCTCTACAGCTGGAAGTTCATTAACCCACTGAGTCACAAAGCCCCACAGCCATTTCCCCACCCCTTTTGCAATACCGTGAGACAAGCATCAAGAGTCTGGCTGAATTTTCAATTTCCTGCATTGTTGCCAATCTGCGTCAGGTCAGAATGTTGTTTGTTTTGTTTGTGACTTTCAAAGGCACTTTTATTTTCATCTCCAGGCAGCTATGAAAACATTGCTGCACTTCTCTTCATTATACAACTGGGATGGAAATGAATTGAGCAGCTAATAATAGGATTATTCAAGGCCATGAAACTAGAAGCGGAGGGATTTGGAAGGGTTTAATAACAGATATTTTAATATCAGATCACTGAAGACAGAGTGCAATGCATCCATTCTCAAGGATCACCATAATTGTTCTTTCTTCTTTGACATTCTAAATCCCAACATATGGCGGGGGGGATTAATTTTATATACAGGATCCTGCTGATCATAATGTATGTTGTTAGTACAAGGCCAGATGTGGAGGCAGCACTCTCCATGAAGATCTCTATATAATTATAATAGTTTCATAGACTTTAAGGTAAGAAGGGACCATGGTGATCATCTAGTATGAGCTCCTGCACATTGCAGGCCACAGAACCTCACCCACCCAAATATCTACACTGATCGATTTTCCTTCTTTATAAAGTGAAGTTAGAATTTGTGGCAGTGCAAGCTGCCAGCCTTACCAAATGAAACTCTGTTTGATCTAGATCACTGGGTCAGTATAAGAAATGGCCATGCATGCTTTATCCCCACAGTTTTGGCACTGTGACCTGGGAGGAATGGACCGATGTTCTGGAAGAGAGAGGATAGTTAATCTCTACACCAGTTCTGGTTTATGTTCTTAGAGGAGACTGAACAAACTGCTGCCAGATGCACTAGCTGGTTTTATTTTCTTTTATTCTATTTGGTCATGTGGACAACTTCCTGTTAAGAACTGGACTCTGATCATTCACATCACACAAGGTCTTCTTTTCTTGGTTTTCCTGTAATGAACAGTCATCCGGGGAAAATATATTTATTCCATTTCCAGTTCCTTGAGCCCTGCAACTCAGTTCTGTGTAGGGAGCTCTCATGACTCTTGAGGGAGGTCCTGTCCACAGAGGACTTTCAACTGTGTTCAGCAACCAGACTCATTGGGATAACAACTCCAGTGCTTGGTCTCTCCCTGGCATAAAGTAGCTTTTCAATCAGTGATAAGGTGTAACCTCCTGTCCACACTGGTCAGTCAAATCGATTCAGCAACAACTAGGCTATAATTAGAACTGTGCTTGAGCTTTGTTGTTAAATAAGGCCCCAAAGCACCATTTATAGACTGATCAGGACTGCCAAGGAGACGGACTAAGCTAATTCCCTCTTGTTCTGAAAAACCTCTATGTCCGTTTGCTGTTCAATTCAAAGTTCATTAATGTGTTTGCCTCTGAGCAATACCAATGTTGTGCCACCTGAAGGGTTAACTAACATACCCAGAGGTAGGAACAGATTTGAATGGGAATACATAATGATTCCTTTGAGAATCGTTAGAGAAATGATTTTTCCCTCACTCAAACAACCAAGGCTGATTGCCATTTCTGCCCATACCACGGCATGCTTATGTTTTCCACAGAAAGTCACCTGAAAGCTAGTGTTAGGCCTTAGGGTACGTCTAGACTACCCGCCGTATCGGTGGGTAGCCATCGATTTATCGGGGATTGATATATCGCGTCTCATTGAGTTTATGCAACTTGCTTAAAACCCTGGTGTCTTGCCAATGCTAGCACTCTCACCATTGCTACTGCTGTGGAGCTGAACTGCTGATAGCAATGGTAAGAAGTTATGTGGAGGGGAAGCCTAGTGCAGGCAAGGTTTACGACACACTATTACATTGCTGCAACTTGCCCCAGTTTGACTGGACTAGTGCAAGCTGCAATCACCCAGTGCATCCTGTTTTGGGTGCACACAAGGCACTCCCTCACTATTGCTCAGCCTGTGGGTTGTTGCAACCATCCAACCATTCCCAGAACAGTTCCCTGACAACAGCAAGAGCAGCCATGTAGTAGACAGTGCTGAGACTGAGCGTGGTTAGATGATGGAATGGCAAAAAGGCCAATGCCCTGTCTATGCTACCTATCAACAGTGTATTTGTCCCCCATTCCCAGAATAGTGGGAGGCTCACACAACTAAAATGGTTTGCAAAAGTATTTTAAAATGAATATAATTCACAAAAGTCACAATAGCTGGAGCAATCTGACACTGTTAGCAAAGTCCAAAGGCTTGTCCAATTACAGTTGCAATATTTGTGTGTAACCCTTGTGCCAGGTGGAGTCGGCAGCAACCAGGGCTGGGTTCAATATCCAGAGGTCCCTCTTAACCATATAACACAAAACCGGCACGAGCCCCAACCCAGTAATCTGGGAAAATTAAACACTCCCCCAGCACCTCTAAGAGGCAACTCTTCCCCACTCACAAGCACTGAGTCTATGTTTAGCAAAAAAAACTTTTAATAAAAAGAGGAAGGAAACCTGGCATTAATTTGCGAAAACACCACTATCGTGATTCGAATACTTATTCCCATGAGCAAAACTCCCACTCCAGAGTACATTGGGCAGTGTTCTTTGCCTTTGTTTCTCATCTTGCGGTGTGAAAATCCAACAAACAAATGTTCTTTTAATATGCCCCTCCCTTCTCCCTCTACTGCACTCCACTCACAGTTGTTATCCTTGGTCAGTGGAGACCAGAGTTCAGAGATGCTTTTGTACAAGTTCATCTCCCACCCTGGAAGCTGGGGAGAAGGCACTTCACTTGATCCTGTGGCTGCTCACTGCTCTGCTGGCTGGTCTCTCTGGCTGCTCACTCTGGCCACCGTTGTTTGCTGTGTCACCCTTTCACACCCTGTGCCATCATCGGTCTCTTGGGGTTCCACTAAGCTGTCAGTGATTTCAGCTGTCAGGGGGGACTTCATTGCTAGTGCGGGCTAGACAATCTCTTCCACAGAAACTACATAATCGTCAATATCCCAAATTAGAGTTAATAAATTTAACAGTATAGTTTAAATATCAGTGTCCTTGGAAAGTTATACTAGAAATAACTTGTGAAAAATAAATAATATAAAAGCAGCAGAGAATCTTGTGGCACCTTATAGACTAACAGACGTTTTGGAGCATGAGCTTTCGTGGGTGAATACCCACTTCGTCGGATGCATGTAACACGGCTACCCCTCTGATACATAAATAATATAGTAATAAATATAATTTCTTCCTCTGTCATTTAGATTTTAGGTTAAGTTGTCCCTAAATAAATATAATCCATTACACAAATATTTCAGCTACTTTCCTGTCTTTGCTTCTCATTGGCACTCTAGCTTATTTCTCCTAGTATTGCCGATGCGTGGTGATATGTTCTAAATAAAAGTTCTTTGACCACCTGATGGTGTCTGACAGCATGAGTCGCCACATCAACTAGACATAACACTGACTGATTCCCCATTCCTGTAACACTTGCTCATTACTGGGATCCCATGTGCCCAGGCCTCCATCTATCAGCACATGTATTTGAACCTGATAAGCCCTAGCTCTCAAGACATGGCCAGAGGGGCGTATTTCTCCACCTTTTGAACTCGGGTTTCATGAAAGGCTGGGGTCTCGTTCTCAAAGGGAAAGGTGATGTCCACCATGAGGATCGTCTTCTGTTCCTCGTTAGTAATGATGCTGTCTGATCGGAGTTCATTGTCCATGCCAGGGACAGAGGAGTTCATGGCAACCTTCCCTACAGGGAAGAGGAATTGGAATGGCCTTGATTAAGTGATCTTGGATAACATTGTGGCACAGCTGCCAGGCTCTGGAATGGGGCTTGCAGCTACACAAAACAGGGGATAGCATCTCATTGGCATAGCCACACTTTCTAAATCGTTTGTCCTGATTCCTGTGACAGATGGCTCCTTTCGGCAGGACACAGTTGAGCTGGGCCCTGTGGATGAATCTTCAACTGGCAAATCAGGTGAAGCTGCTCCTGGGAAGGAAGTAGTTTCTGGCATCCCACTTGCATGTTACCTCAAAAGCTTTGCCCTGCTCTGGCTTTAGTCTGAGGTTTTCTCTACATACTGCCAATGGATGGCATTGCTCTGAGTCCTCTCCAGCCTGGTCCTTGCTCTCAGAGTAACAATTATGTGCTCAATGTTCTTAACTTGTGGCACCAGGACTTCTGGCTCCTGACATTCCTCACACCTCGTCCAGTGACAGCCAATACATTTCTCCAGCCGTCGTGTAGCATTGCCAGCAGAAAGTCTCCCCTGTCTCTTCCAAATGCGCCTTCCAGAGAGCCACTCGGGTACATTATTACATCTTGGCTGGAAGGGGTCTTGATGATTTGCTTCCTGCCAGCATCACACACAATACTCACTGTGATGTTCCTCACCATAGCATCCAGGCACATCAAAAGATAGAATGCGTGAGTGATCACCCCAGCATCACACAGGTCACCTATTTGAGGGATATTGGCATTGCTGTGCCTGTGAGAGATGTACCCTAGTTCATTACTGTCTCTGTAGGGAAGATACATCCATTTCTTCACCAATTGCCTTATGGTGTTGTCCACCTTGTTGAAAGATACCTTTGCCATGGCAGATACCCTCAGGATAAATGAAATATGGGGGATCAGGAAGGTGTTCAAGGCATTAATCTTCAGCCGTGGGGCCAGCAGCGAGGAGTTGATCTTGGCCACATCCCATAGGAGCTCTGCAATGGTATCTTCAGGCATCTGTTGGATACAAAAACCCATGGGTGTGCAGAGATGTTTGTATGCTTGCCCATACTCAAGGAAGATGACCTGGATCTTAAATGGCATCACCTGGACCGAGTCCCTTCTACTGCCATCAATAAGCAGGGATACACACTTTCTAGCATTGAAGTGGTGTCTCATCCAGTTGGCAGCCTGACTGATGACATCGAGCATTTGTTGGAGACTCTCAAGGTTATCTGCGATCAGGACCAGATCATCTGCATCGGCCAAGATATTCACCTGGCTGCTATACAGGTCGAAGCTGCCATGTCTGCTGGAAATTGTTCAAACGAGCAGCTCCATGGCTAGGTTGAAAGCAATGGGGCTGAGAAGACCGCCTTTTTTCACGCTGCTATGGATTGGAATTTCAGGGGTCTCCCCTTCCATGGAGTGGATGGTGGTGGTGCAGCCTCTAACGCTCTGAAGAATCTCCACCCCCCGCATACACCTACCGATACACACACTTACCCTTCTCATGCACCAGACACCCAAATCTGCTCCTTTATTCCAATTACTGAAAACTTAGTATTTTTTTCTATGAAAGCTGACCAAGATTCTTCAGCCAGTTCTGTGATCTTGAAATTAACAGGCCCTGACTGCCAGTGGGGTTTCACTATGCATTTTAGATACCTTCAATAATTGCTCCAATATCACTTTTCTGCACACAGAAGTATCATAGTTTTAAAGTCAGATATTGTGGGCTCTCTTAGGGATAAAAGCAGCATCCAGCACTGGAGTGTAGGACATCTCTCTTTTCTAATGACACCAAATGCCTGTTATTAGTACAGCTGGGCAATTTTTTTTAAAACAAATAATTTATTCACAGTTTTGGGGCAACTGAAACAATCTTTGAATTCAGGTAGAGTTTGGCAAATAGTTTTGGCCAAAAAGAGAATAAAAAACAATAATTGAAAAAAATCAAAAAACTTTCTTAACCTGATTCTTAATCCCTCTTTATCCAGTGGCTACTGGATGTTGCATATAATTAAATAGTTGCTTGCATGAGTGACCCAGCCCCTGCAAATCATCCTAATGTGTCACACATGCTGACAGAATTCCTAATAATCAGTCCATATAAAACCCAGCAGCGTTGCCAGGGAGCCATTTCTGAACCAAAATAAGGAGCTAAACTGACTTTCTTTGCTAGCAACAACACTGACGATTGATTCAACTGATTCATTGTTACATTGCACAAACTCATACAGGGTAGTTTAAAGTTCCCTGTTCTGCATGAATGGTTCACGGACGGCTTTTTGTCAGCTCACAGAAAGAATTACAGAACTCAGAGCCATCTGCAAAACAGCAAAACTGTCCTAGGGTACATTTTTAAAAAATCCAAATGTATCACGATTGTATGTATCCCTGCTAATGGTTTTCAGGCATTACAGGCTTGACGGTTAGCTCCACTAATTCCACTCTGTGTCACTCCTGTGGTATAAAATGGACTTAATGCTTCCTGAAATGGACACCTGAAGATTCCCCCAGCATAGGCAACTCCCTGATTATGGTAGAGTGCCTGTTAGCTCTATGATATCACTCCTATTAGACTCCTCATCAGTGTAGGGAGTATTGAGCACACGATGGGGAGTGATCACAGCATGCTATGGTCTAGCAACATCTTCAAATGTAATAGCCCCTTGGGCTGTTTCCTGTCAGCATAGTTTAAGAGCAGCCCTGGGGCTGCTCTAAATTGCAGCGGGTGGGTTGAGCAACTCCTGGCAGCCTCAAGGATGGAGGCTGAGGAAGGAAAATTTGGGGGGCAGCTCCACTGCTCCAGTGCACTTGAATATCTTGCCTCTATGATATTTGGATACTAAAATTAATCCCTAAAATATTATTTATTCACTTTTTTCTATGAAATCTCAATGAAAAAAGGTTTTAAGTCTCTCTTGGAAATGTTTAGCAACAAGGGGAATGAATGGAATGCAAAGAAATCTATATTTGGCTTCCAGTCTGAAGAGGCAAGCCTCTGGAATACAGCAGGGGTCAAACCTGTATCTCAGAGGGCCAGGCAGGCATAGAAAAATAAGATTTGGTGGTATTTGCATGGATTTGCACCTGTGCTACTCTGCATGCTATGCATATGTTTTCAAGAAATATTAACCAGGAATTCATAATATAGGCATAATAGTTCCCATCCATGTTAATATTCAGAGCCTGGTATGCTTACAAGTGTGAGCAGATCCAGCAAAGTCAATGGGCCAAATGCTGAGGGTCTTATCATATTGAGTAGCATCTTACTCCATTAGCTAGGGCTTGTCTGTGTGGAAAAATTTACCAGAATACCTATGGTAGAATAGTTATTTGGGTGGACACTTATTCTGGAATAACTATAGTGCTTTAAAAAACACGAGGAACCTGGTGGCACCTTAAGGACTAACAGATTTATTTGGTCATAGGCTTTCATGGGTAAAAAACCCACTTTTCAGATGCATAAGCTTTTTACCCATGAAAGTTTATGCCCAAGTAAATCTGTTGGTCTTTAAAGTGCCACCAGACTCCTGGTTGTTTTTGTGGATACAGACTAACACAGCTACCCCTCTGATATAGTGTTTTGAACTCACACCCTCCCTTATTCCAGAATAACTTCCCTGTGTAGACAGATAGACTATAGAGTATAGTTTGATTTACATGGGACTAGCCACTGAGTGCTAGGATGGAACTTTACAACCTGCCCTGAGCAAGGGACCACATGTAGTTGCATCAACCCATAAGCGAACCAGAGAACCAGCTCTGAGTCAGTCATGGTCCACCCAACCCCTCCTCAGTTTCTCCTTGCTCCGTGTTGGGGAATAAATTACCTCACTCCTTTTTATGGAGAAGCTTGTAGTCCCCACTGTGTCCAGTCAGCTGATTTGACTGAGAAGTGGGTGGGGTTTGCAGACAAGGATCTGCCCATTCCCTCCTTCACTTGCTCACAGGGGGATATATTAAGTGAGGAACCTGTGCTCTCCCCAATGTGGCTGGAGTTGCACTCTGAGCCAGGGGAGCGAGTGGGATGTAACCCACCCACAAACATCCTGTAAGGGTTGTAACCATCTAGCCCGTTCATCACTTAAAGATGCCACAATTGCTGCAGGTTTCCAGTCGGATGCGGCATGAGAGGAGGGAGTAAAAGAAGGCGGTGGGATTGCTTCATAGGAGCTCTGGGCTTTTCCAGAAATATATTGTCTTTAAATAAATAAATTTCTGAATAATTCAACATCTTTGGCCTTGCTGCCACGCCAGAGCCATTATTTGCCAAGCCCTCCCCTTCTGATAAATGACTAGGAACTGCTGAGCTGCCAATTGAAAAAGACACTTGGGGGATTAGCACTCACCAAATCAATACTGTCATATTTAAACAGGCACTGAAGATATTGTTTGATGGAGCAGAGCACCGGTTTGGGAGCAATTACCTGCCTGCTAAAGTTTGGACCATGCCTCCATTTCAGCCGATGATGTTTTCCTGTGCACCATCCCTCTGTGGAAATGAACCGTTAGATAGTCTGGAGGTGTTTATGGCACTTTGCACAGTGCGAGTGCACAAGGCTGAGATCAGGTACTTGGACTTTTAGGAAAGTTTTGGGAGTCAGTTTCTGAGGGAAGATGTGGAAAAGACTCAGGGAGGGCTAAGGTATCCATGACTGTGGGTACCCTGCTCTGCATTGCCCCTCTTAAAAGTCTCTAGAATATTAATCTCCCACAATATCCTTTTCTTTCCCTTCCTTCCTTCACTTCTACTCCCCTCAGGTGCCTGAGTAGTGGCAACTCACCCTGCAACTGGGGAAAGCTGGATGCAACTTCCTCTGTAACCTATCAGGTGGGTACAGGGGACCACCATATAGATAATTTAGAGGGGCAACATCCTGGCTCCTCCATATGCTCTGCAGTGCCACAAAGGGGAGGTGAAGGTGCTGTAGCAGGGCGACTGGGGATTCCACTTGGATGTTCGGTCTAGTCAGCCGAGCACTACAAAGTCATAGCAGAAAAAGAAGGGCTCTAGAAATGGACAACAGAAATGATTTGAGGCATGAAAAAGACATCTGCACAAAGGAGGCCTGAAAGATTGGGACTGTCTAGAGGGAAGATGAATGAGCGTGAGATGACAGAAGGGTACAAAATAATGAATGGGTCTGAGAAGCTACATGAAGCATTCCCACATAGCTCGGCTAGGTTGCCATTCAGGGAACACTGCAATATCTATTTACTTGGGCTCTGGGGAGGGAAGGCATTATCTTTATGGTGGTGGATAGATTTGTTGCAGTTGCTGGTGGGCTGGCTGTGATTCTAGCTTTGATGAATTGTTTTGCTTAACTTGTGTCAAAGCTACCTGAGTATTAGTTGGACACCTTTTATTTACTTATTTTTGTATATTTAATTAGCAGTCTGACTATGTTGAAAATAATTATTTAAGGGGGGAAAAACACCAAATGCCAATTAGAAATATTATTGGAGAGAAGCAGACCCTGATGTCAGAAATCAAGAGACACAAACTTAGGTACTTTGATCACATTCGTCACAGAGATGGAAATAACTTTGAGAAAGTTACTATGGAAACAACGTTGGAGGGCTCATTGCAGTAAGGGACAGCCAGTGAAGAGATAGGTGGATGATGTGCAGCAGATCACTGGAAGGTCAGCTGCTAAGTGCTGGAAGTTAGCGATGGATCGTGACGGTGTCCAGAAGTTCTGCTGTGATGCCACCAATATTCAGACATGAATAAATGGATGTACTTACTTTTATAATAAAAGGACAGGAAGAAATGTAATGAAACTGAAAGGAAGTAAAACAAAATAGCTAAAAAGAAGCAGTATTTTACACAATGCATCATTAGCCTGCAGAACTCATTGCCACAATGAATCCCAATGCTTAGTAAGATTTTTAAAAAATAGTTCTTTATGTGACTAATTAAAATATCCATAGTTATAAAAATGCATTCCATTTAATATAAGGCATATAACCCCTCATGTTGTCAGGAATAAATAAATTTTTAGGAGGGTTAGAAAGCAACTTACCTATAGGCAAATTATTTCATAATTGTCCACAATGGGATTTCTTGCACTTTCTTTTGAAACATCTAGTATTGGCCACTGGATTAGATGGACTGCTGGTCTCCTCTGGTATGGAAATCACTATGTTATCCCTCCATCCCAGCAATGAGTATTCAGTGTATCACATCATTTCAGGCTATATCAAGATGCGTCAAGAACATTTGAGAAGGAAAAATTCTGATCAAGATATCACGCTTTCTCATATACTTCACTGAAACTCATCAGAGCTCAAGAAATAATTCCTTTTATCAAATTGTCCTTGCCACAAACAGTTACATTCTTATTGCATCTAAAAATATGTCAAAGATGGCTAGGGAATTTGTAGTGGAACAGCAGCTTCTCTGGATCTGGCTCTTTTTAAGAAGTTGTGAGCCATCTCTTCTGCTGCCTTCATAGTCAAGCTATCAGTGCAAGCAGATGAAGAGTGAGAGAGACAGATCTGCCTTGGGAATGTGTGTATTGTGGTTAGTCTCTGCATGTGGGAAGATAGATGTGACAGGATTATGTATTTGTAATGACATGATAAGACAGAGCCACTGTAACAAACTGATATGCTGAAAAGAGTGGCACAAATACTGTTATAGAACTGTCTTCATCAGAGTCTTTTTCTCAGAAAGCTCACTCTGATGGTTCACTTAGCACACTAGCTCACTAAAACCCACTCCAAAGAGTAATGAGGCATATCCCATGTTATGAGAGGAACAAGACCATAGTAAAATTGCCGCAATTACTGCACCATCCATTCAAACGTAGCTGAAATCATCTAGTTAAAAAAAGAATAGAGAAAGGTTTCCTGGGCACAACCTTTCTTCAGAGTCCACCCTATAGCTGCTTGAGACTTTCCTCTCTGCATCCGCAGGCCGAAGTATGGGTCTGCATTCATCTCAGGTAGCAGCCTGATTCTTAAGATTATTCAGTTCTGCTGCACTTGAAAATTAAAAACGTACTTGTGGAGTCGTATATACAATGTATGGATTGTATTTGATATTATGAAGGTATGTTTATGCCTTGTGGATATTGTCACCATACCTCCATGGGTCATGACTGAGAATACCAAATTCAGGACAAGCTGCTGGAAAAAAGGGCAGGCACCCCAAAACTGGTGGTTATTCTTCCATGAGATATGCCAAACCAACAACAAAAGTAAACTTCTGGCTCACCGCACTGGCTAGCAAGAAGTGTAGCCTCCTTAGGTATTCATCGTGGATTCAACACCCAGGCACTAGACTTAATGATGAGTGGTTATTTAAAACCAATTTCATCAAACAAAAGGATTCTTCTGATCCCGAAGGACCAGGCACATACCCAGGTCAATATACAACTCCAATCTTACCCAATAACCATGCTGTTGCCAATCCTTTAGTATCTAAAATCTAAAGGTTTATTTATAAAGAGAAAGAAAGAAAGGTGAGAGCTAAAATTGGTTTAAAGGAATCAAATACACACATTCATTGCAAAGTTCTTAGATCAGGATTGTAGCAGTGATGGAATAAACTACTGGCTTGTTAAGTCCCTGGTTGCTTCCAAATCATTGGAAGGTCCTCAGTCCTTTGGTTAGATGCTCCCATTAGTATAAGTCCATAGTCCAGGTGTTTGAACAGGAAAGAGGCAAAATGGAGATGTGTCCAGGGCAGTAGCGTAGCTGTTCGGCAGCACCAAAGGACCCCCCGCTGAACTGCCGCCGAAGACCTGGAGCATCGCCCCATCAGTAAAAGCACTGCTGGGTGAGTAAAAGCGCTGCAGCGGGTGGCACCTTTTTTTGTGATCGCTCCCCCTGATTGCTACACCTGGCTACACCAGTGGTCCAGGGCCTTTTATAGTGTTTGTCAAATGAAGGGAAACCCATTGTTCTCACTGTAGAAAATTACAGGGAACAGATGGTGTATGGAGTCAGATGGAAAGTCACATGTCTATGCATGCTTTCCTTAGTCATAGTAGAGGCCATCACATGAAAGTCCATTAAGTGTAGATAAGCATCTCCCATGGTCCATTGTGAGTCAAGTGTTCTTTGATGAGCCATTCAACTTGAATAGTCCCTTCATAATGAGCTTCATAACTTCAGGCACAAGAATGATACACGCATACAAATAACGTAATGATATTCAGTGAATCATGACCTTTCCACAGACACCTTACTTGACATACTTTGTACAAGGTTTGTTGCAATTATATAACAGGGGTAGCAACAATGATTTATGTGGTCATATTTTAATCAGATAACGTCACAGATGTATTTTGCTGAAGTCTTGGATTATATTTCTTGTGTTAAAGAAAGGTGCCTGGTGCCTGCCTCCTGAATGAAATGGTCATTAAGGACCATCAACAATTGAGTAAGCCTTGCCATAGTAGAAGAATTGAGTAGCTATAATCCAGACCAGTGGTTCTAAAAGCCGGTCCACTGCTTGTTCAGGGAAAGCCCCTGGCGGGCCAGGACGGTTTGTTTACATGCCACATCTGCAGGTTTGGCCGATCATGGCTCCTACTGGCCACGATTCGCTGCTTCAGGCCAATGGAACTGCAGGAAGGGTGGCCAGCACATATGTTGGTCCACACCACTTCCTGCAGCGTCCATTGGCCTGGAGCGGAAACCGTGGCCTGTGGGAGCCACGATCATCCGAACCTGCAGATGCAGCAGGTAAACAAACTGGCCCGGCAGCCAAGGGCTTTCCCTGAACAAGTGGTAGACTGGCTTTGAGAACCACTGCTCTAGGTAACACCCAGATTTTCAAGTCTGGACCCCAGACAGTAGTAACCAAACAGCAGTTCACCTGGCGGGGTCCTTGATCACCTGAGGTGTGGGTGGGGGTGTGTGTAAGAAGAGGGGAACCTTGACACTGACCAGGAAGTTCACATGGCAGAGGAGACTGGAAGTTAAAAAAAAAAAAAAAGTGTGCTTGGAGTCACTTTCTCACTCTCTGACCAGAAGAGGAAGGTTAATGGTATGATTTCCAGAGGAGCAGATAATCTCCCACTTCAGTGGTAGTGGGAGATTATCATTGGTGTTATCAGTGTTGATTGGCCTGAATTCAAGCAGCAGGTGATAGCAGAGCCTGGTCTACAACCTACCTTTCTTGATTTTCAGTTCATTGCTGTTTGCATTGTGTGATGAGAAAGCATGCCATAAACCCAGGCTGAAGATATGCATTCAGGGGCAGTATCATATCCACTGGTGATAAATAACATTGGTAATAATATCCAGAGATGTTAAATAATGTTGGTAATATTAGCTAGAGGTGATTAATATATTTATTAGAAATTTTATTTTAAAAAGGCCGTCCCCAGTAAGTAATTTAGTCAGGGGAAATTTCTTCAGCACATCAAAAAAACAAAAACAAACAAAAACCCACACCCTGACTTTTACAGGGTTGTAACTTGCACTCCGACTCATTGCCCTTCCATTGGCTAATTCTCCAACACTGCACTCTGAGAAGGTGTTGGCTCTGCTTTTGGACCAAAAACATAAACAAACAAGGAAATCGGAAAGCTTGCATATGGTAGCATCTCCCTGTGCTAATAAAAGGTAATGCAGTATCCACCTTGTCTTACATGATCTTTCATTATTCATACATAATAACAGAGGCAATATAAACCAGTGAAATCAGGCAAAACAGGAGAGGACAGGCAGCTTTTTATTATGCACAAAACCTTTTGTCTTGTTCTTTTTTTGTGTATGGGGCATGCAGAAGAAATAAAATGCAATCAAAATTCTAGTGCTGGGAATGTAGCTCCCATGGTACTGCCCTTCAATAGAACGGGGAGACATAACTCAGTGGCATGATATGCTGAAGGATTCCAGGGCAGCATTCAATTTCCAATTTAAAGAAGCTGCTGTGATTTGGTGTCCACATGGAAATGGAAACTAAATCGCAATGGAAAGGTTAGTGGGTGTGTCTACACAGCCTGTGGCAATGAGCCTCCAAGTCAGGTGACCTTGGCTGGCAGGGCTTGTGCTACCCTGCTTAAAAAATAGCTGGGTAGAAGTTGTGGGATGGGCAGGTGATTGGGCTTCAGAGCCTGAGCTCCATCCCGATCCACAGCTGAAAAGCACTGTCTAGGCATCTGGTTTTAGCGCAGTAGCACAAGCCTGAGTCTGTTGACCTGGTCTTGGAGGCTGACTGTCATTGGCTGTGTAGCTGTATCAGGGAGGTCAGTGGATCACATACGTTTTCTAGAAAGGAAGAAGTGATGGCCATTAAATTATCAGCTGGTCGAACTTTTGTGCTGAAGGAAGAGGGAAGTTAAGAGAGGTGGGAGAGGGGAGACAGAAAGCGGGCACTGGAAAGCAAAGCAGGAAGTGAGAGGAAGAAGGATCCAGCAGGTAGGGCCCTAGCCTGTGATTTATAAGACTTGAGTTCAAGTCCCTGCTCTGCCACACTTACTTTATAACCTTGAGCAAGATACTTGACTCTCAGTGCCTCAGTTTCCCTTCTGTACAATGGGGATAATAGTGCTGCCTCACAGGGGTGTTGAGGATAAATGCATTAAAGATTGTGCAGCTCTCAGATGCTATAGTCATGGAGGCCATGTAAGTGTCAGGGATAAATAGGAAATGAGACCCATTTGCTCCTAAATATTCCAGAATATGCACATGTGCCATTTTACACATTTTCCCCACAAAATAGCTATATTTGAAATGTTGGATGCTGAGGTCTTAGATAAATGGCAGAAAGAGCAGCTGAGTCCCTGAGCGTTTTCAGAAACCACCCCTGGCACTTGCTGCCAGGTAAGAGATTCCATATCTATCAGCAAAGCACCAGGGTGAACGCACATGTTCTTTAAGGGCTAGATTGTCATTAGCACCAATACGGTTCCCCTGCTCTCCCATGCCACTGTGTTAGGGCACTCAAGGGTACAGATCTGGGTTCACTGTGGCAGACCCTGCATAGTCATTGCTCCTCTGGCAAGCTATTTGACGGAGATGGGCAGGGAGGGTGAGGGCAGATCCTAGGGACCTTTTTCCTGATTCCCCACCTCGCTGGCTGGGCATGAGAGGGAAGTGAGCAGCATGCTTTTCCCCCCGGGTTCAGCAAATTCCTTCCCTCGCAAGAAGGGAGGAATTGTGACTGACTCACAGTTCCTTCTCAGGATGCCTCTTGGGGTGATGCAGCTACTCACCATCCTAGATCCTGTATACAGGGCTGAGCCTGAAGGCTCCATCTGGCCTTGAATGATCACAGCAGGGAGAAAGAGATAATGGAGTGCAGAGAGGGAAGACAAGAGAGACTGATTCATTATGACTCTTCTCGGAATGGCAACTTTACTCCTCCCACCTCTGCCCCCCCCCTTCCTCCAAGAACTAGGGCTAGAGAGTAAGACCTGCATCTTTGGAGATCACTGCTGAAACACATTTATATAATGTTCGCTGTTACTTAGGATACAGGCTTGTTTCTCCTCCATGCTAACTTAGCACAAGTGGTGTCCACGCACTATGTCATGCTCATTCTGAGAAACTGAGTGAGATTTGAGCAATGGAATTTTCTGTGCTTTTTTTGGTATTCTGTGGCCATTGAAATAGGAGAAATAGCTAATCAACACTAAACACTAGTCCATCAGATTATGTAGGCCAGCTGTGTGCTGGGTCACTCCTGGGACTAGCCTCATGGTTAGTTCAGGAGAGATTTTCGGGGAAACTGGAATACAAATGCATAAAACCCTGGCAGGAATCTCCACCTGTAAAGCTAAAGCATTTATGCTGATGTCACAGCTATTGGCCAGGCCAGTAGGAACCAGGCCAGTAGGATCATACAAATGGCCATGCTGGATCAGACCCAACGTCCATGTGGCGCAGGAGCCTGGCCAGTGACCTGGTGCTTCAGAAAAAAGTGTAAGAACCCTGCAGGAGGCAGATGAGGGGATAATCTCCCTCCTTCCAACTTGAAGATTCATACTAATCTGTAATAGTTAGAGACTGGTTTAAGACCTGAAGCACAAAATTTAATATAGTTCCAACATTTTTATTATAATTTTTTATAACTCCGGATATTCTTGCTCTGTATAAATATCCAATCCCTCTTTGGATCGTGTCAAATTCTTGGCCTGAGCTGAAAATCACTTTTGTGTACAGCAGGGGTAGGCAACCTATGGCATGCATGCCAAAGGTGGCACATGTGCTGATTTCCAGTGGCACTCACACTGACTGGTTCCTGGCCACCTGTCCAGGGGACTCTGCATTTTAATTTAATTTTAAATAAAGCTTCTTAAACATTTAAAATACCTTATTTACTTTACATACAACAATAGTTTAGTTATGAATTATAGACTTATAGAAAGAGACCTTCTAAAAATGTTAAAATGTATGACTGGCACGCGAAACCTTAAATCAGAGTGACTAAATGAAGACTTGGCACACTACTTCTGAGAAGTTGCCTACCCCTGGTATACAACATCCTCAATAATACCCCAACCCAGCTCCCAGTGAAATCCGTGGCAGTCTTTCTTCTGACCAGGAGCTGGAGCAGGCCCTTACTAAGTGTTTGCTTTTGGAACAAAAAAAATCTGGTCCAAAGGTTAGTTTCAAACCTGTATTCTAGAGGGAAAGTCTCTATCTGACACCAGTCCCTAAGACATTCTGCCTTCTTGCTAATTTATGTATTTTTTTTTAAATCCGCACAAACATTGTGTTTCAAAACAATGACCAGTGGGGAAAGTAATGGATGTTCCATTTAGCTGAATCTTCAGGGATTAATTATCTCCTTTTCTCCAGAGGGTCATTGCTATCTTAGAGTAGGAAATGAGGCTTTAATAAGTTGTTTTCTCTTCTTCCATCTACTTTTAGCTACTGGCTCCCCTTTTTAGAATGCAACCTTCTTGCTCTTAGCTAGTAAACAAGTTGCTTCCATTCAAGGCATATTGATCTGTATTCCCACAGCATGTCAATAATCATCATTATAGATATTGTTCTGTCCAATATGTTAAATCATGATAGAAACACACACAAAATGAATTGATGACAGACTTCTGTTTGGAAGGATCAGGAAAAGCTGGGGAAGGTTCTGGACCTAAATTTTTGGCAGCTTTATGGATTATCAGTGAGTTTTTGTTTTCTTCTTTCGGGCTTCTTTTGGGGAGAATATTAAAGGAAAAAAATTGGTGTAAAGGGATAAGGACAGTTATAACCCCCTCTCCCTTGCAGTAGGATGCTTTTTAAATTCAAAGCACATCTGCAGATGCACTTTGATGCACTAGATAGACTACTGCACTGGAACTCAGGAGATCTGCACTCTATTCCTGGCTATGTTGGTCAAGTCACTGTACTGCCTTGTGCCTCAGTTTCCCCATTTGTAAAAACTGGGTAAATGCTGCTGTTTTCCTTTGTAAAGTTCTTTGAGCTCTACTGATGAACACGTCTATAGAAGAGTTAGAGACACAACATGGGTGAGATAATATCTTTTACTGGACCAGCTTCTGCTGGTGAGAGAGATGAGGTTTTCGAGCTTACACCTAGCACTTCTTCAGAGTAAGAAAGGAGATAAACACGTCTTCTTTCCAATATTCAGCAGGCCATTGCTACCTGCACTCTGCCTCATTCCAGCCAATATAACGTCTGCTCCACAGAGTTTCCAGCTGTAAAGAAGGGTAGAGAGTCCAACTGTGATGAGTTGGCTCTGGAGGATTGGAAAGGCGTGGTGTGATGGGAAAGCAAGCACAAGCTCTGAATTACTTCTGGAGAAGATTTATTAGCAGCAATTACTGTGTTGAAATATTGAGATTTTTTTTCCTTAATACCATCTATACAGATATCACTTCCTTCAACCTTTCTTTGGATTTGCATAACTGGTTTTCATACAATGAACTATCACCTAATATTAAATTATTTGCTTTCCAAATTGCCTATTTTTATTAATAAATTTTAAGGCAAATGTACTAAATCAAAAGTAACATCTCCATGTATATTTTAATAGAGGAAAAGACATCAGGTACTATAGGAATGAAATATCAAATGCCAAGAAAAAGAGAAACTAATTGAAATTAAATATTCACTAGGAAACTTTTGTTCACAGCACTAAAAAATTTTAAATACGTAGCACTTATATAGTGACTTATATCTTCCTACTCCCTTACCCAGCTCTCTCCCATACAAATGCAGTTTTTCACTGTCAGTACAAAAACCCAAAGCACATTGAAAATTTAGAACCATCATAAAATAAGTTAATTTCTGAAAATAAACACAGGGTTACTGTAATATTAATTTTCATATTTAATTTATTCAACCTTTTTTTTTAATTGCCCTGCACTGGAATTCTGCAGAAACCAGCTTGCCCCCTGTAGGTTAACTTTATCCCAGAAGACACAGGGGCCTTGAATGTAGCATACTCAGGAACTGGGCTCTGGTCCCGTAGAAGAGATCCACAGGGCTGGAAAATCTATAGCTGAATGGAGGCTTGTAGGCAGTGGATTACTGGGATGGAGGGTCCAAGTCAAGTCCCAGTTTTGTTCTCCTTAAAAGTTCAGGAAAGAAAATGCTATACAGCTAAGTGGATGTGGGAACTTCAGGCTCCTTTCAAGAGACAAGGTGGGTGAGGTAATATCTGTTATTGGACGAATTTCTATTGGAAAAAGAGACAAGCTTTCAAGCTTATGCAGCACTCTTCTTCAAGTCTGTGTAAGCTTGAAACCTGGTCTTCCACCAACAGAAGCTGGCCCAATAACAGATATTACCTCATTGACCTTGACTCTCTAATATCCTGGGACCAACACAGGAGCAACAACACTACAAACTTCCTCCTTTCAAGGTCACATGGTAGTCTTCCCTTCCCCTTCAAAGTGTGATCCTAGAGAGCAAGAAAAAAAATAAACTTTCCGTATTCAGAGGGGGTTATTTCCAAAGGTCGTAGGAATAAGAAAGAAAATCACAATTAAAGTTAACCACACCAAAATTCTTCACAAGTTGATTGGATTCTTCCTTGTTTAGCCAATGACAGAACTGAAGCTATTCCTGAATTTATACACTTTATTAAGTAAGTTACATTAATAAATGAGGAGTTACAGAACTAAAGCAAGATGGTTTATACGACAGTCATAAAGTTAAACCTATGAATTTAACATGGAATATTTAAAGATTTATCAAGTTGTGATAATCAAACCTCGTTAATCCATTTAACAAATTCTTATCACAAAGTGATGATTTTTGCAAAATCGTCTTCTCAGTGTAGAATAAAATCATCTACTGGTACTAAAATGATGGATCTTTTAATAGAACAATTCACTGTTCAATACCTAACTGGTTTCTACAATTATTACACCTTAAAAAGCTCAATAAGGTTTAAGGAATCCCTAAAGCTCGTAAACTATGTCTATCCTGCAATTTAAAACCTATGGCTGGCCCATGCCAGCTGATTTGGGCTCACAGGGCTTGGCTTAAGGGGTTGTTTGGGAATGAATTGGAGCCTGGGCTCTGGGATTAGACTGTGTGTTTTATGTGTGTTTTTTCAGCAGTCAGTTTGCAAGTGAAAGTCAAGAGCAGAGACAGAAGCTGTATTTTCTATCTTTGCTGTTCTTTTTCCCTTCCCTCTTATGTGCATTTTGTCTTGTTTTGTCCTCTAGGAAACAGGATTGGACTTTAATGACAGCAACAATAACAACAGCTCCAGCTCGTTTCAACTAACATCTTCTCTTTTCTCCAAAAGGACAAGCTAAGGGCTTGTCTACACTTACAGCGCTGCACTGGTGCAGCTGCACTTCTGTAGCGCTTAGTGAAGATGTGACCTATGCAAACAGGAGAGCGCCTCCCATTGGTGTAAATACGCCGTCTCCCTGAGAGTCTGTAACTATGTTGACTAGAGAATTCCTTCCATCAACATAGTGCTTTCTACACCAGGCATTCAGTCGGTACAACTACACTGATTTTCCACACTCCTGAGCAAGGCTACTATACCAACATAAGTTGGTAGCGTCAACTGGAGTGAGAAACTGTCAGACAAGGGGAGGCTTCATTTCAACAACATCCATTGTTCCTTTTCCTGTTAGCTGCAGAGAGTCTTTAGAAAGAAAGCCTTCTTTAATACTTTACATTTCAAATGCTTGAACTGTTTCTCCTTCCTTTTCTGTATCTTTAGTAAAAGGTTAAAAAAGATGTTTAGTGGTGTGTTGTCATGGGACTAAACAGGCTGAGATCCATGTATACAAAACCTGAACCTTGTTTAAAACTGTTTAATGTTGGGCAGTTGGAGTCCTGTTAACACCTCTGTCTTTTTGGCCCCATATCTTCCATTTAAATTAATACAACCATCTGAGTAGGAAACAGTTATTTATCAAGATAGTGAGGTGTAATCCTACAGCATTGTGTTTGCATTATGGATATTTCTCAGTACATAGTGAGAAACTGTTAGTAAAAACAAATGTCCATATTGGTCAACTAATACTTTGAATCACATATATTCTGGAGCACATTTTCTAAGAAAGGATGAAATGCTTTAGTTAAAATAAAGTAGTCACCTAGATAAATATACATCGGAAATATTTTGTTATTTATGACAAAGAAATCAACTTTAGATGCAAATCCTCCAGTTTTATTGACAATTTTCAAGTGGTCAACCTATCAAAATAGGTAGAAATGTAGTTCAGCTCCATGTAACATTATATCTTTGGCACCAATCTGGTATGAAGACCATTTTTTTCTTTTGGAGTGAGAGATATGGGTTAATAATGTGCCTACCAGTAGTAAGGTTTTCAATGACCTCTATCGGTTGGCCACAAGGAAGTTCAGTTCTTTCTTATATCATAGCCAAATGGTTCTCACCTTTGGAGAACTTATTGTGGCTAACAGAGTTGAAGAATGTTAAAATGACTACTTGCTAAACATAGACATCAGTATGACTCAAGAAGGAATGGTAAAACTTAGATTTAATAAATTAAAGTGGAAAGATGTCCTGCTTCTCTACTAGACTGTGAATCTATGACACACAAATGACACATGTTTTACGGGATGAGTAGTGAAAGATGTTTTCTAGAGAGACCGTACATGCTTATTGGGTAATAAGCCATATCTGTGTTCCCTCACGTTGCAAAGGTAGTTATAGAAACTGTGAAAAGTTGTAACAGTAAATGGTTCTCCAGGCCTCAGACAGTGTTGTGGTTAATCAACAATTTTTCTTAATTGAGCTTTAGAATTTGATGCGTACAGCCTTTCAAAATGTATCGCCATTTGGAAGGTGACACATAGTAATCACTCTATTTAATTTATCCTTCCAATGAACTTAGATGCCACCGTTCTGGACCTGGTGTAAACCTAAAAAGAACTACAAAGACCCCCAAAAAGTTATTTTAATACACTATTTATTACAAGGCACATGAAGAATACTTCATATAACTTTAGGAAATCTATTAATGTCTTATGCTAGTTTAATTTTTATTCACTGTGTGAGATTGTTGCATGATTTACCTTTGAAATATATCACATAATAAATTATAAAGATTCCCAGTTACTGTGGGTTCAGCATTTATTTCCTGTCTCCTGCTCCACAGTTCTTTTTCTTTCTTGTTGATTGGGTTCTTCCTTCTTGTCCAGTTGTCCTTGTGAGCCTGGAAAGAGAGTGTGCAGGGCAGAGTTTTAGCAGAATTCCAATGTAGTTCACAATTCTCAATACAAAAAGCCAAAGGAGGTTAAATAATTAAAGGCAGCACGGAATGATCTCTTCAATCAATTGACAAAAACAGATTTAATTTTTTTTTCAAATTATTTGTGCATTACAGAGCTTTTATCCAGTTCAGGTAATGGGGCAAAAGCCATAACTATAGAATTATTGGCAATCTCATAAGGGTGTATTTGGCCAGGACTGTACTGTCCTCATGTTCTGTAATGGGATTTTCACCTCTCCCAATCCTCACCCAGGTTCCAAAACTATCAAATAAATCCTGTTCCTAAACTCAAATTCCCAGATTTCCCCTTGACAACTATTACACAATGCAGTTCCAAATTCTTAATACAATCCCAGCAAGGGTTAAGAGAGACACTGAAAAATTAATTGACCTATATTCAAAGTCAATGAAAAAAAGGAATACTATGCTGATCAATTCATTCCAAAATTGCCAGAGAAACTTCTCTGTTTGAACTTGCCAGCAACTGCTGCAAAATCACATCTGGAATTCTGCAGGCAAAGCCTTGTGTTTTGTTGTTGGAGACAAGTTTGAAAGAGCATGATGGGCCAGGAATCTCTTCAGAGGTTTTTGGGGGCTCCATGAATAGTGACTGATGAGACCTGCACCCTACTTACTGAATTCTTCTTCTGGCCAGCTGGCTAAAGTAGCATAATCTAAGGGAATAAAGGGCTGAGGATTCTGATTACAAGGTGGTCAGTAGGTTAAAGTAGCCCAATGCCGAGAACTAATGGGCAAAGATTCAGACCCTGATTACAGGGAGGTGTCACTGCCCAAAATTACTAATATGGCCTTAAGCCACCATTATCAAGGAGAAATGCAACCTATATTCAAATTAAAGTCTAGCCAGCTAGAGGAGCGTAATGCTAATTGAGCAAAAGGGCAGAGAGCTGACCCCAAATGACAAGGTACCAAAGTGCTCTATGCATCGCATAAGAGAGGCTTGTGATGTGCACCTGAATTTCTGGGTTGTCATACTGACTAGACTGCCAACAGGGCATAATGCCAAGAGAGGGGGAGGGCCGAGAGCTGAACCCGAATTGCAGGGAGGTCACACTGCTGAGGGTCAAAAGAACTCAACAAGCAACAGGAAAGTTACTTGCACCTTAATTACAGGATAGTCACTCTCACTGGCTGGCGAAAGCAGAGTAATGCCAAGAAAGGAAATGAGCCTGAACCCTCATTACTGGGAGGTCACACTGCTCAAGGTACCAAAGAACTCAGTGTCCCTCAGAAGCTAGCAGGAGATGACATGCACCCTAATGACAGAGCAGTTACACTCATTAGCCAACTAACGGAGCATAAAGTCAAAAGGGCATAGACTTGAACCATAATTACACAGAGGTCGCACTGCTCAAGGGATTAAAAGGCTTAGGATCCCCATGTAGTGCAGACACACGACCTGAGCCAATTAGAGAGGGCTTACAGACCTAGAGTCACCGTCCTTCTCCTCCATCTTCAGTGACGTTTTCCCTTGGAGCTGGAGGGGCCTGGCCTGGAGGAGGGAGCTGGATGCTACATGCAACCTGCTGTATGGATATGGCAGTGGCTCCACATTCCTGAGTAAAGGTGCTGCCTAGGAGGTGAGGGACCCCCAATTCCTTTTCACTTCCATTTGCCACTGCAACCCCAGCATGAAGCCCCACTTGCTGGCTTCTTCCTGCCGGGGACCAGGCAATCCCAGTGGTAGTGAAAAGGCTACCGGTCCACTCCAACCTCTTCCTCCAGAGGGGCAGACCATCCTTTCCTGCCATCTCAGTACCAGTGCAGAACATACCTTGTCTTCCTCCATGACAGTACTTAGCCATGCCTTGATGCTTCAGCACCAAGCCCACCTCAGCTTCTTCTTCCCCAGCAGTGCCAGCCCATCCCACGCTCCCTGGAAGAGGTCCTTGTTAGACCAGGAGGGAATGTGGCCTTCCAGGTTGCTGGGGAAGGAATTGTTAGTGATAGCACCAAATATTATAATCCCAATAGCATAGCTTTGGAATAAGTATTTACAGGAGACGTATAGGGGCTTTTTAAAAAATTACATTCAAGATTATTTGCAAACTTTGACTTTCTTATTGTAATAGGAATTCAAGTAGCAGCACTGCTGGGAGTTTAGTGGAAAAATAGGGTTAAAATAGCTGCTGAATACACTTCAAACACTGATTTGAATTCCTTTAGCTTATTGCAGAATTCTTGTCATATTTGTCTTACCCACTCTCCAGTTATATTGCCAGCCAAAATCCAGCTGAACTGTAGCCATGGATTGATGGTGTAATTTATGTGTCTGGCTAATAGACAATAATGGCTTTATGGAATGAATGATGCTAGGCTTCGATAATAAAACTCTCTGAGATTAGAAGGACTTGTTTTTTTTATTCCTGCCCAAATGACAATCCTCTATATTCCCTTCTGTCTCCTTTCAGCCTAAGCCAGGGGTTCACTTCCACAGCCCTGATTTGCTTCTACACCTTTCTTGGGTATGTTGTTTGAGGTAACAGCCTGACAAAGAGGAGCAAATGAAGACACTTTTCACAGGGCATACTGTGTGTTGCACTATCTAAGTCATGTAAAGGCTTCAAGGACGTCATTGTTGTTAGGTTTGTTTAGTTGGTTGGTCTGAGCTTTTAGATCCAAGATATATAACCGCCATGTATATTTGTATTGCTACCAGATATGGATATTTTTGCTTTTCCCCCTTAAATAATAATAAAAATAAAATGATAGGTTACCTTTCCGAAATAAGTTAGAAGGCGCTAGCCCAAATCCCATGGGACATGTGTCCAGAAGCCAGCATCAGACTTGGCATTAGAATTCTTGTTGGTGGTTCCTAAAATAGAGCCTCCTCGAGCTGAAATATGGCAGCTAATAAACGGTGGCAAGCTCAGTTACACTATGGTTTTAATCAAGAAGTCCATCACAGACAAATCAAACTGCAGGGATGATAACTTTTAGGCAAGCAGAATGCACGGTGTTTAATCAGCAGAAATGGAGCCTGCACCAACAGATGCTTTGAGATGTTAAGCCAACTTTAAAGCCAGTTAACTAGCAATAACCTATATCATATCTTGAATATGCTGCCTTAGCAGATCTTTTGTTTAGACATCAAAATCCCTTCTTTTTCCAGGTATACAAAATGGCTCCAGCTGGGGAATCCTAGAATGGAACTTTGCAGAACTGGAGAACTTGTCATCCCATCAAATTTCAGGCCTTTCTGTCCCATGGAATTAAGAGGCCAAATCCTGCTCACCTTACTCAGACATGTAGTCCCACTTGGGGCTCAATTTTGCTTTAACTTATAAGGGTGTACAATCTTCAGTAAACCCATGTCTTATGGGATCTTTGGCTATGTACACCTGTGGATTTTACACAGGCTCAGTTACTGGTAACTAGCCAGTGATGGCTGTGATGGGGACAAATCCCTAATGTAGAGAAGCCCTCGGAAATAACTGGTCAGAGCTAATTTAAAAAATATTCTGTTAGTGAACAAAAGAGTCTGTTCTAATTCCATCTGAAATGACAGATTTTAGGTCCATTCTTGCTCAGGCTCTTTGTCGTATTACTGTTGAAGGCAACATAATCCTGTGACAGCCATTGAGAAGCACTGCAAGAGTTTATGAAGGAGCAGTTATGGGTGGAGAACTGAGTCCTGCATTGCATGAGATAAGCTGCCATTGTGAATGTACAGACTTGAAGGCGATGGTGAATCAACTGAAACATGAGAAAAGAAGGATCACAACTAACCCAGAAAATGGCTCCAGGATTCACTCTAAAGTGAGTGACAGGTTGCATATGATTAATGGACTTGTGCAGGGATGGATGAGGTATGTAAGGTGGTAGAAAATGTGGCTCTATTAATGTAAAGGGGAATAATAAAAGACAGGGATTTTTGGATTCAGTCATGAAGTGGAAAATATATGAAACCAGCCTATTTTAAATTAAATTATTCTGTAGCAAATATGATTGCAGCTGAAGATAAATAATATGTTCAAGAATCCTTGAAACACCTGGTAAAACTGAGAAGGTCCGGGAGTTGTTTATATCAGGTATCTAACTGGGTTTTTTGTCATTGCTTACTGTTTAAATTTTCACTGTGCAAGCAAGAGCCACTGGAGGTTGATAAAATGACATGGGAGGAGAGATTATTTTGCTGGAATAGTTTAGAAGCAGAGCATCTATAAAGATCCCATCAATTTTGACACACCAAGGTTTCATTCTGAATAGCTAAAGGACTGATCTCCTTGAAACTGGATTCCACATCATAAATTGTATGAGCTCCTCAAAATACAAAAATAAAAAAGTTTTGCTCTGCCATTTCCAAAATAGATTAGCTCATCCTGTGTCCTGAAAAGGGATTACCTGTGAAATTACTGGTGTTGGCTACTATCAGAGACAGATTACTGGACTGGAAGGATTCATAGTCTGTTTCTCTATAGCCATTTCTGCATGAGACAATGCACCTCTGATGGCTATTGTCCTCAGAGGAGCACTTTGTGTATCTTTACTTATACTTAGCCCTGCCTACCTAACCCAGCAGAGAGAAAAGAAGAGGGGTTTATTCAGGGAGAGGTTCTGGAGAAGGGGATTCCCAGTTTTTGGTTTTGGGTGGAAATCATCACATCTGGAAGTCCTAACTGTGTATTGTTTTGAGTGGTTTAGAATAGGGCTTTCGATTAATTGCAGTTAATTCACGTGATAAACTCAAAAAATTACTTGCAATTTAAAAAATGAATTGTGATTAATCGCACTGTTAAACAATAGAATACCAAATGAAATTTACAAAATATTTTGGATGTTTTTCTACATTTTCAAATATATTGATTTCAATTACCACACAGAATACAAAGTGTACACTGAGCACTATATTTTATTATTTTTCTTACAAATATTTGTACTCTAAAAATTATAAGCAAAAGAAATAGTATTTTTCAACTCACCTCATGCAAGTACTGTAATGCAATCTTTTTATTGTGAAAATGAAATTTACAAATGTAGATTTTTTGTTAAATAACAGAACCCAAAAACAAAATAATGTAAAACTTTAGAGTCTACAAGTCCACTCAGCCCTACTTCTGCTAAGACAAAGAAGTTTGTTTACATTTACGGGAGATAATGCTGCCTCCTTATTTACAATGCCACCTGAAAGTGAGAACAGGCATTCACGTGACACTTTTTGAGTCAGCATTGCAAGGTATTTATGTGCCAGATATGCTAAATATTCATATGCCCCTTCATGCGTGGCCCACCATTTCAGAGGGCATGCTTCCATGCTCGTTAAAAAAATAATGCCTTACTTAAATGAATGAAAGTGCTTTAATAATAATATAAAAATATTGTAATAACATTTATATTATCATACTATCAATATATTAATGAATATTATATTATATGATTTAACATAATATGATAATATAATAAAGTCCTTTAATAATAATGCATTAATTCAATTAATTAAAGTGCTTCACATAGCATCATGCATTCCTAGGCTTTTCTTTTCTTATTTTTTCCTTTTCTTTCTTTAAGGTGGGGGAAGAGGGCTTGTAAGTAGCACAGCTAGTTCTGCCATACTGCAGTGATGGATTCGCTTGCTCTTTGAAATTCACTTTGCTCCTCTAGAGCCTTTCATTGAAGTGACCCTGCACACCCAATAAGAGTTTTTAAGACATTTTGGAAAAGAACACATTGTGATATTGCACTCTATATGATTTTATGAAAGTATGCTGATGAGTGTGAACATAATGTAACTAAAATATACTTCGTGCAAAAGGTCTCTTGTAAGGTATCATTACAAAGCTTATAATCTACTGAGTATGGTCATCCTATTTGCATAAATGTACCACTCTTGTATCTGAAACTAGAAATCTGAAATATAACTCTGAGGGCCTATTGTAATTATGCAAAGTGGGGGCTATTAAAGGTGGCTGAAATCTTGATGGCTCCCATTAACCAGGACAATTGACTGTAGATGGCTCTGTTTTACCTGTAAGCCTTCCTGAATATATGTGTATGCTGGCAAGTGGGTAATTAAGTCTTAGGGCTTGGCTACATTAGAAATTTCAAAGCGCTGCCCCGGCAGCGCTGTGGAAGCACTGCTACGGCAGCGCTTTGAAGTGTGAGTGTAGTCAGAGCCGCAGCGCTGGGAGAGAGCTCTGCCAGCGCTGCTTGTAAACCACATTCCTTACGGGTGTAGAGTGCAGCGCTGGGAGCCGTGCTCCCAGCGCTGCCGCCCTGATTACACTGACACTTTACAGTGCTGCATCTTGCAGCGCTCAGGGGGGTGTTTTTTCACACCCCTGAGCGCAAAAGTTGCAGCGCTGTAAAGTGCCAATGTAGCCAAGCCCTTACAGTGACATGTGATCATGTCACCTGAACTGGAATCCATCTTTAACCTGGTGCTTTTCCATCGAGAAAGAGGGGTAGGAACTCAGAGAGGGACAAAGGATTCCTGCCTTATGCAAAAGGTATATAAGTGGGTGGAACAGAACAAAAGAGGTGGCAATCATGAAAAATCTCCTAGCCACCACCTGAGCTGAAACAAGGCCTGTACCAGGGGAAAGGATTGTGCCCAGACTAGGAAGTGTCCCGTCTGTGATAGAAGCTGATTGAAACATCTCTGAGGGTAAGATTTTATCTGTATTCAGTTTTCTTACTGTATTAGGTTTAAACTTGTGTGTTTTGTTTTATTTTGCCTGGTAATTCACTTTGTTCTCCCTGTTACTACTTGGAACCACTTAAATCCTACTTTCTGTATTTTAAAAAAATCACTTTTTACTTATTAATTAACCCAGAGTATGTATTAATACCTGGGGGTGGAGGGATGGGGCAAACAGCTGTGCATATCTCTCTATCAGTGTTACAGAGGGCGAAAAATTTATGAGTTTACCCGGTATAAGCTTTATACAGGGTAAAATGGATTCATTTGGGGTTTGGACCCCCTTGGGAGTTGGGCATCTGAGTGTTAAAGACGGGAACACTTCTTAACCTGCTTTCAATTAAGCCTACAGCTGTTAGGGGACGTGGTTCAGACCTGGGTCTGGGTTTGCAGCAGGCTAGCGAGTCTGGCTCAAACAGGCAGGGCACTGAAGTCCCAAGTTGGGAAGGCAGGGAAAGCAGGGGAAGAAGTACTCTTGGCACATCAGCTGGCAGTTCCCAAGAGGGTTTCTGTGATCCAACCCATCACACCCGTGTTCAGTAACCAGCCTGAACTAGCTGGATACTGAGTCCTATATATTCTTACCCAGCTACAGCTGAGCTATGGAAACCAAAATAAGAAGTGAGAGTTCCTCTTATCAGTGCTGGCTTTTGACATTTAGATCTGACCCTCCCAGCAGGTAGGGGATCTTGGGGGACAACTACTGCACTGGTGGGGTGCAAAATAAACTTTATTAAGAAAATGCAAAAACCAGGGAAAATTCAATTGTGAGGGGTATGGGGTTTGTTAAGGTAGACAATTGGGGAGGGGTTTCTTTTAGTAAATAGTATAGGGGGTTTCAGTAGTGGGGTACATACAGTTGGTACCCGCATTAACACTGAAATATAATTGTAAAGGTTAGCCTAACACTTTCTTTATGTAAGGGTGACGTTACAGCAGCAATAACCAACTAACAATTATGGTAAAATGTGGTAAATAGCCCAACTCTAGGTAACAGAAGTTGTGTCACGAGATGGTATAAATGCGTCAAATGTGAGGTGTGTTTAGAGAGAAAAAGGGAACCAATAGGTTTCTGCTAGACTTTAGTAATACAATTGAGTTTGGGCAGTAGAGCGGGGTGAACACGTTGGGGGAAGGGATAAAAAAGTAGAAGAGCGAAAAGCAGTGTAGGGGAATGAGGTTGGGGGATGGGAAGAGAGCACGTGAGCCGAGAGCAGAGGGAGATTTAAACTCAGGGAGACACAGAGCGCAGACAGGCCTGCAAGTTTTTTAACAGTGACTGGGGAGCTCGGGACGGGCACACAGACCCAGTATCATTAACTAACCAACAAATTCCTCTCTATGACACGATCAGCCAATCGCTTATCTTATTTGATCTAATGCCCCACTAAGCCGCGAAGCTCAACCTAATCCGCACATGCCACATTTTTTTAAACCAACTTACAGGCCATACCAACCAATTCCTAAATTCTTACTTATACCACAGCTATGCAAAAGTAACATATACTCTCGATTACATCATGCCTCCTCCGCTATCACTAATAGGTATCACCCTTGGGCCTTGCACGTCAGATCGTCGGGGAGGGGGCCAGCTGCAGGCCAGGATCCAGCTCCCCAGTAGCCAAGGGATGGTGGCTCAGCAGTGGATACAGTGAACAGAGAGCCCGAGCAAAGCCACAGGAAGCAGGCTTAGCAGCGCACAAACTTCTTTTTAGCGGCAAAGTGCCATCTCTGTGCCCGCCCCTCCTGATGCTTTGACCGTCGTTCTCGCCCGCGGAGTTAGGAGAGTTTAAGACACAGACCACTGTATTCTTCATCCAGCAGCTAAACATAATAAATAAAGTATAGAAAGTCTTCACCGTAGGCTTCTTACCATGCCCCACTTTTTTCGGTAGCAGCGAAGGCAGAAGCAGCAAGAACCATCAGAAGGCTAGGTACGGTCTCGATTATCTCAGGAGATCTCTCAGGCAGCAATCGTTCTTCGTGGTTGAGGGGAGTTTAAAAATGGGGTACACTCAAAAAACAAACATAAGAGCGGAGAGTGGCCCCCCAATAGACCTCCTGGCTGATCAGACCAGGTGTCATCGCGTAAGGACCTCTCCAGGGTCTGATCAGAAAATATCTGGTTTAAGGCAAACTTAGTGTCAGTTTCCCCCAGTACTTTTGATTGCTCCTCTTGATACAGGGGAGGCAGAGGAGCCGGGAAACCTGCAGTTGAGCACAGAGACATGCCTGGCAATCCTGTGCAAAATAGGTGACTCCAAAAGCACAGAGGCCTAGTTGAGTCATGCCCAGTCAAAACACAATAGGTCTTGCAGCTCTGGACATTGTCTACCCTACACCGAGCCCAGGTTTAACAAGGTGATAACAGGACTAACCCTTTGAACAGGGCAGTGGTCCCACTTAACACAAGTGGCCATCCCTTTGAGAAGGGCAATGGCTCTTGGTAAACAACTTAAGGGGCCCTCCCTTTGAGAAGGGGAGTGTCCCTGGTAAACAACTTAACAGCCAGGGAGGGCGGCCACAGGAGGAGAACAAAATGGAGTATGGGGACGGCTGTAAGAAACAAAATGGAACAGGGGGATAGCTGTAACAGACAAGATCACCAGAGGAAAATGATGAAACTAACATCCATGAATCCTGGCTTATTTCCCTTTCCTTAATCGTCTCTCTCTCGGTGTGTGTGTGTTATGTACGTACGTATGCTCTTATTTTCCTGCTTGGTATATTTTTTTCCTTCCAGTGTTTTTAACTTTCCTTTTCTATTCAGAACCTTTTTTCTCACTTTTAAACATCTTGTTCTTCTTGCCCTCAAGGCTTTTTGATTATTCTTTTCTATTTGCCTTTTGTCATAGAAAGAACTATCTTTGTCTTTGCATCACCTCGTCATTTCAGGTTTCTGTCCTTTTGCTTTTTCAGAGCAATATTGTTCTTTCTTTCCCATTAATTCTCAGCCTCCTCTTGATTAGATTTCCATTATGTTATTTGTTTTCAGGGTTTTATTCTTCCTCCATTTTATTTCCCCCTCTCCTCCATTGTATATGTTCTATTTTGAGTAACATTGTTCTCTAGCTTAAGGCCTGGGAGCAATATGGAAAGGTTTCTGTTTCTCTGTGTTCCTTGCTTTGTCTATTTCTGATAATATTTCAGACTTAGTATCCTAGAGTCATAGTCATAGAGTTTAAGGGCAGAAGGGAACGTCAGACCATCTTATCTGACCTCTTGTATATCACAGACCACCAACACCACCCAGCAGCTGTACACTAAACCCAACAACTGAAATTAGATGAAAATATTACACCCCACAAATATTGTCCTTTGTTTTAATACTCAATTGGTGTATTGAGAGGACAATAACTCAGAATTAGGCAAATTCAGTATACAACACCTATACATTTTATAATAGGATTTAGGTCATATTTAGATACTAGATGTCAAGAAATACACACTTACCATTGTTTAATGTGAGTGTGACCCATCTACAGAAGTACCACGTTCACTAACACACTGGCACAAGTTGACCTGTTATACCAGACATCATTGTTGGCACTTTCATAAAAGGTAGAACAAAACACCTTCCAGATCTCTGAGACGATGAATAGTGTTTTTCTATTTGTAAAGTATAATAAACAAATCCAGTTTTTAAACTATGCCCATAATTATATTAAAGACCCATCAGCCCTGCAGGTGAGCTAGGTGGGCCACATTTCCACAGTCCAGAGAGGTTGGGAGCTGAAGATTATTTTAGGTTCTTCTGCATGGGATTATTTCTCTTCTGAAATGGCTGAAAGATGCACAGGAGTTTTGAGGTTGGGCATAGAATTTTGAAGCAGGTTTTGCAATTGGTTGTTGCAAAGTTTGGGTTCATTCAGCCCTTTGAAACATACAATAAATAATCCCTCGGATGTAGATTTTCCCCTCACTTCTGCCTCCAGAATAATTGTTGTTGTGTGGTTTGTCTGCTTGTTTTAAAAAAACCTTCTTAGCAGGGGTTATTCCAGAGAACATCAGCTTACATGACTGCATTTATTTGAACAAAATTATAATTCTTGGGCGAATGCAAAATGGGGAACTGAGCAAGTGAAAGAAAACATCTCAAGACAGTGCATTAGTACCTTAAGTTACATCCTCACTAAAAAAGACTTCATTAGTTACACATCAAACAGATTTGATTCTAGATGCAACAAGTGCTATGCTGTCGCCGTAATCCATTACAAACTCAAGGGGCAAACCTAATGAGGACTGGTGAAAGTGGGAATGAAAGCTCCTGACAAGTGTTTTTGTAGACTTGCCATTCTAAAGAGCAATATGGTAATAGCTCTGCTGGAACAAGGCTCATTAAATTTTCTATACATAGATCTTTAAAAGCAAACCCCTTTTAAAACTGGAAAACAGAGAGAGAGAGATTTCCGTTTTCCATTTTGAATAAGTCACATTTCTGTTCATTGCGTGGAAACTTCTGAACATTAGCTAATGGTTCTAGAATTCATTACAGGATCTTTTCTATTTAGGGAATAAAATAACACATGTATGTTCCCATTAAAAATCCTCTTTGTTAAAAACTAATTAAGCTTGCTTAAGAGAAACATGTCTTCCTCCTTCTCCTGCCCCCCACCCCCTACAGGCACACAAACCTTTCAATGAAGAAACGTCCACTTAAGGGATTTTTGTATAACATACCTTAAACCCCACATATCCCGTTTGCACCTTTCACTAACACAGTAAGCTCTACTGTGTGCGAATCCCATACATCTCCAGCAGGCCCAAGAGTACCCTACACAAGTGCATTCTGTATGATCACACTATAACACAAAGGAAACAAAGAGTAGGAATAAATGGTCAGTTTCGTAATGGAAACAAGTAAATAGCAGCATTCCACCAAGGATCTGTACTGGAACCTGTGCTGTTCAACACATTCATAAATGATTTGGAAAAAAGGGCAAACAGGGAGGCAGCAAAGCCTGCAGAGAATACAAAATTATTCAAGATAGTTAAGTCCAAAGCTGATTGAGATGAGTTACAAAGGGATCTCACAAAACTGGGTGACTGGATGAAAAAATGGCAGATGACATTCAATGTTGATAAATGCAAAGTAATGCACATTGGAAAACATAATCCCAACTATACATACAAAATGATGGGGTCTAAATTAACTTTTACCACTCAAGGAAGATATTGGAGTCATTGTGGCTAGTTCTCTGAAAATGTCCACTCAATGTGCAGCAGCAATCAAAAAAGCTAACAGAATGTTAGGGACCATTAGGAAAGGGATAGATAATGAGGGAGAAAAATAGCATAATATCTTTATGTCAATCCATGGTACCCCCTCACTTTGAATGCAGAGTGCACTTCTGGTGGCCCCATCTCAAAATATATATATATTAGAATGGGAAGCAAGCCGAAGAGGACAAAAGGCACAGAAGGAAAGAGAGACTGGTCTCCAGTCGGGGCGGCTCTAGGTATTTTGCCGCCCCAAGAACGGCAAGCAGGCTGCCTTCGGCGGCTTGCCTGCAGGAGGTTGCTGGTCCCGCAGATTCAACGGCAGCCTGCGGGAGGTCCGCCAAAGCCACGGGACCAGTGGACCCTCCGCAGGCATGCCGCCAAAGGCAGCCTGCCTGCCGCCCTGGCGGCGACTGACAGATCGCCCCCCATGGCTTGTCGCCCCAAGCACGCACTTGGCATGCTGGTGCCTTGAGCCGTCCGTGTCTCCAGTCATGGTCAACAGCCTCCTGCCAAGCCTGAAAACATCTGCCCTCATTGTAATAGAACTTGTGGTTCAAGGATTGGCCTGGTTAGCCATCTGAGAACTCTTAACTCCCACAGAAGATGCTCATACTCTATAACAAGTGATCACCCATCATCATCATCAGAATGGGAAAAGTATAGAAAAAGACAACAAAAATGATGAGATAGATTGTGCCAGACCAACCTGATGTCTTTCTTTGAGGAAATGCAGTAGATCTAATCTACCTGAATTTTAGGAAGGCATTTGCTACAATTCCATATGGGAAATTAATAGTTAAATTGGAGAAGATGGGGATTAATATGACAATTGAAAGATAAGAAACTAGTTAAAGTGGAGACTACAACAGGTCACACTGAAAGGTGAACTGCTAGGCTGAAGAGAGGTTATTAGTAGTGTTCCTCAGGGATCGATCTTGGAATCAATCTTATTTAACATTTTCATTAATGACCATGGCACAAAAAATTGGGAGTGTGCTAATAAAATTTGCAGATGACACAAAGCTGGGAGGTATTGCCAATATGGAGGACGATCAGATTATCATACAAGAAGAATTGGATGACCTTGAAAGCTGCAATAATAGAAGTGGGATTAAATTTAATAGTGCAAAGTGCAAGGTCATGCACTTAGGGACTAATAAGAATTTTTGCTATAAGTTGAAAGTGATAGAGGAGGAAAAAGAGCTGGGTGTATTGGTCAATCACAGGATGACTATGAGCCACTAATGTAATGTGGCCATAAAAAAGGCTAATGCAATTCTAGGATGCATCAGGTGAGGTATTTCCAGTAGAGACAGGGAAGTGTTATTACCATTATACAAGGTACTGGTGAGACCTCATCTGGAATACTGTGTGCAGTTCTGGTCTCCCATGTTTGAGAAAGATGAATTCAATCTGGAACAGGTGCAGAGAAGGGCTACTAGGATGATCAGAGGAATGGAAAACTTACCTTATGAGAGAAGATTTACGGCACTTGGCTAGTTTAGCCTAACCAAATGTAAACTGAGAGGAGATATGATTGCTCTCTATAAATACAACAGAGGGATAAAGACCGAGGGGGAGGGGAGGAAGAGAGAAGACTTATGTAAGTTGAGGGCCAATGATGGCACTAGAACAAATGGGTATAAATTGGCCATCAACAAGTTTAGGCTTCAAGTATCAGAGGGGTCACAGTGTTAGTCTGGATCCATAAAAAGCGACAGAGTCCTGTGGCACCTTATAGACTAACAGACGTATTGGAGCATAAGATTACACCCACGAAAGCTTATGCACCAAAACTTCTGTTAGTCTATAAGGTGCCACAGGACTCTTTGCAGAAGTTTAGGCTGGAAATTAGATTAAGATGTCTAACCATCACAGGAGTGAAGTTCTGGGGCAACCTCCCGAGGGGAGCAGCAGGGGCAAAAAAAACTAACTGGTTTCATGTCTGAGTGTGGTACGTTTATGGAGGCATTAGTAGGATGAGATTGCCTACAATAGTGTGCTGTTAGCAAGTATCTCCAACAGCCAGAGATAGGTCACTAGATGGGGAGGGCTCTGAGTTAGTACAGAAAATTCTTTCCCAAGTATCTGACTGGTAGGTCTTGATGACATGCTCAAGATCTAACTGATTGCCATATGTGGGATTGGGAAGTTATTTTCCCCCAGATAAGATTGGCAGACACCCTGGGGGCTTTGCCTTCCTCTGTAGTGTGGGACATGGGTCACTTGCTGGTTTGAACTAGAGTAAATGGTGGATTCTCAGTAACTTGCAGTCTTTAAATCATGATTTGAGGAGTTCAGTAACTCAGCCAGAGGTTAGGGGTCTATTACAGGAGTGGGCAGTTGAGGAGCTGTGGCCTGCGATGTGCAGTAGGTCAGACTAGATGATCATGATGGTCCCTTCTGCCCTTAGTCTATGAGGAGTATAGAACAGCTTCTATATGAGGAGAAATTTTAAAAAGTGGGACTCTTCAGCTAGAAAAGAGACGACCATGGGGGATATGAAAAGTGAATAAGGAAGGGTTATTTATCCCTTCACTTAACATAAGAACCAGGGTTCACCCACTGAAATCAGCTTCATCAGCATTCATGCACTGGTGATCTGTGCAATGTGTTGTTTTCCCAATGGGGAAGTATGTTTGTTCATATCAAAAAGGGACAAACTACCTGAGCCCAAGACAGTCCTTGCTGCAGGGTGACAGTGAATAATTCAGCAGGAAGAAAGAATATAAACCTAGTTAGACTCCTGGAGGCCAGAAGATGCAAATAAAGTGACCTCTCCAGAGATGCAGGGATTTTGCATGTAAGAGAGGAAATTGGAGTCAAGCAGCAAGGCTGTAATAAAATGGAGATAGCAGTGATTGCTCTGAGTAATCTGATTCATTGTGCATAACTGATAATGGTTTGGCTCTATGGGGGTTTGCACTATGGTGCCTGGCTCTGGGGTTCTGAATCACTCCTTGTCATACATACTATTTCAATACATTTCCTGCTGTGTGATTTTTCCACTTGCAAATCAAAGTAATTTCATTTTGATGGAATTGACCATTAGGGCAGTGTTTTTATGTGATCTTTCTCTACCAGATGTGCCCATGACCGCCCTGCTCTCTACTGTTTGTTTATATTTTAATGAGGAAAGGTTGGATGGCAGTAAGACAAAGGGTATTTGCTAAAAAGTGGGGGCCGGGTGTGTGTGTGTGTGTGTTCCTCTGCTGTTATTTACAGGGATTATCATTAGCAAGGCAACAGCTGCTTACAATCACTACAAAGCAATGTAAGAGATGCCATGGCTTTTCCTTCTGAGAATAAGCAATCAGATGTTATGGTACTGAGCATGGTACACATTGCTTAGCAAGATGGATAGATATGTACATGCAACCTGGAGGTGTGTTCAGTCTTGGTGCACTGCCATGCTCCTCAGAAGTACATGGTGTGTCCCTGGCTGGGTCGACCCCAACGTTTCTCTAAAAAGCAATCCCAGTTCTTCTAGCGCTAGTGCAGTTCCACAGATGGCAGATGTGGTAGAAATGCTCATGCAGACTGGGTGCAGGTGTTTGTAACCATGCTTGTCATAAACAGATAGTAAGAGTTAATAGCACAGAAGTACTTTATATCTCTTTTGACTGTAAAGGGTTAACAAGTTCAGTAAGCCTGGCTGTCACCTGACCAGAGGACCAGTCAGGGGACAGGATACTTTCAAATCTTGAGGGAGGGAAGTTTCTGTGTGTGCTGTTAGTTTTTGGTG
>NC_133775.1:105783358-105803077 GCF_003597395.2 Chelonoidis abingdonii | reverse complement strand
AACAGCCTTATTCAAAAAGAAATACAATTTAAACATCCCAGCAACTACACACATGTAAATACAAAAAAACAATAAAAGCCTATTGTTTTTCTACCTTTGTACTCACAACTTGGAAACTGAAGATTAGAAGCTTGAAGATAGAAAGATCCCTCTCATAGCCGAGAGACAGACCGGAGACACAGACAAAGAACACACACCCCAAAATTCCCTCCCTGAGCTTTGAAAAATCCAGTTTCCTGATTGGTCCTCTGGTCAGGTGTGTGGTTCCCTTTGTTAACCCTTTACAAGTAAAAGAAACATTAACCCTTAGCTATCTGTTTATGACACAGCAGACATGAGGGAAGAAGATGAGAAATTAACTGGGGAGAGAGGCATTCTATTAATCTTCTCACTTACAGATAATTGGGCAAATTCTGCTCTCGGTTAATGCTCAGGCATTGAAGTACTGAGTTTGCAGGTAGAGGTGGGAGGAAATGTGATCAGACTGCCAGCTGGGGGAGCTAAGGGATGGGGAGCAGCTGGGAAGGCAGAAATGTGAGAGAAGCCCAGATATTACAAGGAGGGGTCAGCTGTGAGATTGTCAGCAGGAGAGGATGGGACCAGAGAGAAAGAGGAAGGGGGAAGTAGGCAGGAAGGCAGGCAGTGGTGAAAGGGAAAGGAACTGGCCATGCAAAGCCATTCAGAAAGGCTCCAGGGAGATTGTTAGCAACTCTTGGCTGACTTTTCTTTATCTTGAGGGGAAGGAGGTGCCAGCCTGCCAGATTCAAGTTCCTAATCAGAAGCTGAGGTCCCCGAAAGGTGCCATGTCAGGGCCGAGGTGGCAAACTCACCTAGTCTAGAAATAATCAAATGCCCTCTTTGTGTGGAAGAGACAGGCAGGAAGGGAGCACAAAATGGTGGTTCACAGAAGGGCCCACGGTGAGGCTGAATCAAACCTCTTTTATGCAGCCCATTCCTGTTGTTCGAGTCCAAGTGCCACGTTAGTGGCAGATGGCCTCTGGTAGTCCTAATCTCTATAGCTAATATCAGGCCCCTAGGATGTCACCAATGGATGCCAATGCTCTGTTTATATTTACACCTCCTAGATGGGTCCAGTGTTTATTTCCTGACCCAGCTCCAGGCTATAAAGGTTTCTTATCTTAACAGTGGTCCAAGAATAAGCTTAGCGACCCTTGAAGGGCCCTCTTCTGAGTAAATACAAAACCACCCTGCCATTTCCGGTGCTTCTTTTCCCCATCAAGACAGCACTGTGCAAATAGAAGCCTCCTCCTTCAGAAACTGCCTACACCTCTGCCTTGAATCCTTCAGAGGGATCACCGTGACATCACCGCTCGCTGTGTTTGCCCCACCCAGCAGTCTGTTGGTGACACTGTGCACTGCCATGTGGAAGTCGGAGTTTGGTCCCCCAGGAGTCTGGAGACAAACTCAAGCCAATCTTGAGTAACTATCCCCTGCTGATGCTCCTAAAAGCATTGATGGCTTCCTTGCCCAGCCTTCCTAGGGTCCCAGGGAGGGTCAATGAGACATGAGGCATTTAAGAGCGCTGAAGGGGGAATAAGATGGAGGAAATGGGGAAATCCAAGCAGACTTCTTCCCTCACTGCCCCAGAACAGAGCAGAACATAGAATGTAAAGTCTTAGACACACCGCTCTGTTGTTGTGATATTTCTAAATAAATCCAGTAGCCAGAACAGGCTGATTAAACAGGAGGAAACTTTTAAGCTACAAATATGATGATAATCAGCAATGATGGAAAGAAAGAAAATAGCTGACAGTTAAAGGAGACTGTGTGAAGATGAAGCGGAGAGGTCTGTCTAAAGTGTTTCACTGATGCTTGTGTGTGTATGTGTTAGGACAATGGAGGCAAACTCAGGCTGATCTTGAGTAACTGTCCCCAGGCTGACACTCCAAAAGGCACTGGTGGCTTTCTTGTCCAGCCCAGAGATGTTAGCCAAGAAAAATATACCTGATTAATCTGCCACTATGGAACATCTCACGTGCCTGAGTGATCTGAAACTCTATTCAGCCAGCAGGGAAATAAATTCCACCTGCCACATTTAAATGACGGCTCTCTGGATGTGATAGGGGCAAACACGTATGGCACAGCATGTGACAGGAGTCTGGCACACTAAACTTCCAGTGACAGTGTATCATTTAGCTCAGCACTACAGAGTAATTCCTGTTCAGTTCCACATTAACTACAGGACAGGGCAGCGGCCCAGTGTAGCTGTCATGGCTTGTGAATCGGTCAAAGGGGACCCATTGCCTTCAGCAGCAAAGGCACAGACTGGGCACTCAGAGAAATCCCCGGAAATGGAACTGTTGCTTCTGTCGTGAAAGCTACAGGAGAGAAACCTAAAGCTAGATGCGTAGCTCAGCACTCACTCGTTCAGCTCGGGACTGGCACGTTGGGGAGAGCTGCTGTCTATGGATCAGGCTCCTGTGCTGTCAGGTGAAGGGCACAAATACATGGCAGACCTAGTCATGGGACCGGGAGCTAGCAGCTCAGTTAATTGGGTACATCTGCTCTAGTATTCAGACACCCACTGGGAAACACAGCCTAGGTCCTCCTGGCTAATGGGCTCATATGTTATTTATCACACATAACACAACAGCAAATACAGATATTTTTAAACTATTTATAACTTGCTACACAAAGAATTTTGCAAGAGGTGCTAGTAGATGACTCAAGGGCTTAATAGTGGGCTAAAACTCTTGCATTTCTGCATCACTGGTTGAAATCCAGCTGAGGTCCATTGTGCCTGAAAGTTCTTTCTGTAACTATTCACCGGCCTGCATGAAATGAGTTTAGCATCTCAGTTCATTTCCCAGTCTCCCGGTCAAAAGCAGAATCAGGAAATACAAAGATTCGGTCCTCCTCACCACACACCTCGTGCGGGAAGGTGGAGAAGGTAACAAACTCACTCTCTGGAGCTTCAGAAAATTAGCAGCCGGACAACTCTGGATTGCAGCAAACAGAAAAATAAATTGCCCGTGGGACTAAATATCCCACTATTGTACATTCAGTTAGCTTGGGCTGAAATTGCACCTTTTTTTTTAAAAAAAATTACACACTCGTTAAGGCCAAATTCCAGTGAAATCCATCTATAACCAAGGCTTTCACACTGGGAGAGCATGTGATGTCTTCTGAGTGGTGCCATGATAGCAGTATTATCATCATTCTCATCTCAAAGATTTCCTCCTGATTTCTCTAGGGACTTCCCCATCATTTGCACCCTCTTGTCTTCCTCACTTTAAAATGGGTGACAGCCCTTAGTTGGGTGTTTTATATCGGAATTCTATTAATCTTCTCACTTACAGATAATTGGGCAAATTCTGCTCTCGGTTAATGCTCAGGCATTGCAGTACTGAGGTTGCACATGTGTGACTGAAAGCAGAAATTTGCCCTGGGAGGAATACACATAACACAGCATATTCATATTAAATAGAAATAAGCCTCGGAGGATAACTTCCCTTTCACTGTTAGCTAGGCTTGGCAGAATTTGATTTTAATGTTTTTGTAATTTTGATGGATAATATTGATGCTTATCTTTAAGTCTTTTTTTTTCTATTTTTATCCATTTTCAATTTTCACAATTGTGGGAAATTATGGGGCATCAGACAACAATTATGTAATGAAAGTCACCTTTGAGATTCAAAACTTTATAACCATTAAAAAACAAATTGTCAACATCACATGTCAAAATACACAGAGTAAATACCCTCAAACCAAACTCTGATAATTTTGAAGCAACATTTTTCTTACTTTGCCTATCTATAAATTTCGATTACCACAGATGGAAATATTTTTTCATGCACTTGTGTGCGTAGGGTGAAATTGACATTTGCCGATAAAAATCTAGTTCTTACAAGCCATTCTATTGATGCATCCCGTGTTTATGATCACACTATATAATGCCGCCTTAGGAGCCTAACTCTCACTGCTAGTCACCAGCAGGCCCACACTGGTTTTCCTGCATCCCAGACCTCTCTCATCCTTGCAAGTAGGAGGGAAAAGATTTGCTTCACAGTGCAGATATTATTGCAAATAAATATTAGGAGCCAAAACCTTGCCCCCATTGTGTCTGGTTTGAGCAGCTCCAGTGGCACAGAGACTCAGTCAGCTTGAGTGACTAGCTTAGGATAGAGCTGGTATCACTCTCCATCACTTCGCCTCTCAGAGACCCTGGGGCACAGGCATGACTGGAGTGACCTTCTCCTCCATTGTCCCTCAGCTGCTAGGTTGCTGCATTATGCTACTTCTCAGGCCTCGACTAACACCCTCCCCTAAGCTGTGTGCAGGTCACCAAATGGCCAGGCCCGAGGATCTGGTCTTCTGTTTCTCTCTGTTATCAACAGAGACTCAAGAAAAAGAGGAATGTGAATTGCCTCAGTTGAAAGCAACCCCCAAGTGTGTCTCTCTCTTTCACACATTCACGCTCACTCACACACCCCTTCTGCATGGCTGTTTCTTGTTTAACAAAATCCAAGACATTATTCCCATGCAGCACTGATCTGTAGGAAATGATCATGTAGCAGATATTAGATGTACATTGTACTACGTGTCTGAATTGTCCAGATATCCCTGGGCCAAGTTCTAGCTGGTGTAAATCAAAGGTTGCTGTAGTGCAGTTAATGGAGCCATGCTGATTTACACAAGACCCTGGCCCTGTTTGTCTAACATATACTACTTAGTTGTGCATTTCCCTCCACAAACACTTGCTTTGCACTAGTTTGAGCTGTTGCTGCCAAATGTTATTGTTGCTCTTGGTATTGAGGATTAACAATTACCTTCCTGCTATTTAATGGGGGAAGAGGAGTGGGGTGCTGATTACATTGCTAGGCTTTTCCTCTTTGCGGGGAGAGAATTGATAGTTCTCTGTACAAGCATTCCACCAGAGCTGGAGATTTTGGGATGTCGGATTTAATCACGGGGAGAGCCCCAGCCATAACCACAAACAAGCATCAAAATGCAGCAGTGGCCAAATAAATGAAAAGGACAGAAAGCAGCTGGATTGGGGACCTGTCTAGACTTTGGGAGAAAGTTGCTTCCTAACTCAGACCCCTGGTTATAAGAATCTTCCCTCTGTTTGTTAGCAAAAGAAAACAATCGAGTAACACAGCTGCCAAGTCCATGCAGATGCCAGCTTATGCTGAGGAGTTCTGAAAACTGAAGCCTCAGAAAGCCTGGGTAGTCCATTTTAGGACATGGGATGCCACATATTCCCAACCCAGCCCAGTTCATCTTCCAGTGATTTTCACCTTCAGATGTGTTCTGCTGATTGGAACTCGTAAATCTCAGAGCCCGCATCTTCCCTGTGCACCAGCATTTATTCTCACAAATGATAACGCTGGTTCACTGACCCTTTTTGTTGGTAGGATTGTTTAACAGCCGTTCTGGGCCAGATTCACCTGGGATTGCAACTGGTAAATGAAAGGAGCATCCCTTTGTCCTCTGGTCCCTGGGCCGGTACTAAAACACAGCAGACTTCCATCTTCCTGCAAACCTCACTGTGACTATAGACACTGCATTCTTTATGATTTCTCTTAGATCCTTGGTCGGTTTGGATTGCCAGCTCTTTGGGATAGTCTCATTAGGTGGACTGAAGCACCTAGCACAATATGGCTCCAATGTCGGTAGGGCCTCCAGGCATTAATGTAATACAAGTAACGAATAGTTTCTGTGTTATGGTGCCGATGAAACTGAAGCAGTGTCATGATTTTACTTACTAGAGGTAAGTCGAGCTGGTTTGGATAACCCAACAACCAACACTAGCCCTGAAGTTCACTTCTTTTTATCTTCAGTAACTTTAGACTAACTGGACGATTTTCTGTGACTTGTATTTGGAGGACCCAGTGCTGTCCAGGGGGAGGCTCTGAAACAAGCCATGAAAGGGTCACTTAGGGTCGCATTTCCAAGCCCAGATGGAAGGCGGAAATCCCAGATATCACACAAGCAAGCCTCTCCTCGAGAGTTTCCATCTCTAGCTGCAAGAAGCTCAGGCAGAGTTCAAAAAACCACCAGACTTGCGGGGGCTTGTCTGATCTGACCCCCCAATGCAACGTTTGCCCAGAGCAACCCTATAGACAGCAGCTGTTGGCATAGCCTGTGCTGGCAATGGTGATCTCCTGCAGCGCACACCAGCCCATTGGTCACATGGTAACACTTAGGAGCCCACTCAAGTGCTCTTTAACCTCCTGAATATTACATGCAGCAAACACAGATGGGTGCCTAACAGCCTGAACAAAATGCCACTGGCAATTCTGACATGTCCAAAGGGAGAGAAATAAGCTACTTTTCGGGGTGCACACTAAAGCTCCAGAAGGCAGGGAAACACTTAGAGGGATCTCTCTCTCTCCCCCCCACCTGCCTTCCAGGTCTAGCAAACGTTAAAAAACAGGGCTGGCGCCTCATCTGAAGTCAATGGCACTATCCTAATTTACAGCAGCTGAGGATCTTGCCACATACACTTTCTCTCTATTTTCATGTCTATTATCGGGATGCGTGTTTAGCTGTGTAGAAGGTCTCTCATTTAGCAGCACCTGCCTCCACCTACCCAACTGCTCCCGACTTATCTAGCTACATGCAAACTTTTGTTTACTGTTCAGGCAACTGGATGCCAAGCACGATTTATCCTCTTCTGTCCGAGCCCAGCCCTGAGATCTTATCTAGACTTCTCTCTTGATCCTCTTCACCACAATGCACCATCACTGGCTACAATGCAGAAGAATGTTGTGCACATTTTTCATCACTTTCGCCCTAATGCCTCACTCTCATGCAGAAGCAAATAATTTTGTTCCCTGACATGGATCTGAAACTGCATTAGGCCATGACGTATATTTTAAATTTTATGCAAAGTGGTCAGTTTCAACATGTTTTAAACATGAAAGACCATTTCCCAGTGGTTAGAGCAAAGGATTGAGAATTAAGTTTCTGGGTTATCTTCACATCTCTGCCAGTTACTCACTCTTTGACCTTAGTCAAATCATTGAAGTTCCCTCTGCTTGAGTTTCCTTATCCTAAGAGTGGGGGAGGGGAGGATTTAAAGAAGCCCAATGAAGCTAGATATCCAAATCCCATTGAAATTCAATGAGCCTAACTCCCTTAAATTCACTTTGAAACACCAGCCATGATATTGTTTCCAAATACAAGTAATATCTGTTGGTGAAAGAATTAAAGAAGACCTCTAGGGAGCTCAAAAGCTTGTCTCTTTCACCCACAGAAGTTGGTCCAATAAAAGATATTACCTCCCCCACCTTGTCTCAGCTATAACATATCCATTTGCACATACCTTCCCTTCACAGAGCTGCTGTGAGAATTAATGTTTGCAAAGTGTGCCAGGAGGAAAGTGCTCAGATACTAAGGGGATCAGAGCCATAAAGGTATCTAGCTAAATTCAATTATTTCTAAGTATTATTGTTAGACTAGGAAAACTATTGTTATATTTTGCATGTGAATGATTGCAACAAGCCTATTAGAAAAGATATTTTTGCATGTGAGCTGAGGCCAGGCAACTTGTTTCATTTGTGGCTTAAAGCCATTCATTTGCAATATATTAAAGCCTCCTTCTGTATATATACACAACCAAGGCTGCTTTATTAGCTATCAGTTTTCATGTATGTTCAATCTCTCTGTTCCATCATCTCATTATTAAAGTACGGTAAATTCAAATGGAACTAGAAGAGTATTTTTAATAATCTTTTTATACTTAAAAAAACCCTGTTAGACTTGTATTGCATTTTTCTCCCTGTATTCTCCCCAAAGCCCACGGTTAATGAGAAGAAATCAGTTTATTGCACTAGCTGGCACCTCTGTGCTGAAATGGCAGGATTCTTTGGTTACTGAGCCATTTGCTGCTTAATTGAAATTTTTTCTCCAGACTAATTTCCATACAGAGGCTCTTTTTGAATGCAGATGTATAGTCCAGGATTGATCACCCCGCCTCCATACACACTTTTTCTACCGAGTTTGCAAATCAAGGATATCATTTTTTTAAAGCAACCCATCCCATTGTGCAATCTCATCTGAAACCTTGGTTTAGGGTGGGGCTATTTGCTGGATCAGACATAGGAATCAGGGTCAGATAATTTAGTCTGAAATATATGAAAACTAGATATACTCTATTGTAAAATGTGTGCGCACAGCTCAGGTTAGATTTAGATTGAGAGAGGATTAATGCATAGAGGCTGTAAAGGAGCAGAGTAGATAAACAACCTCCTAATTTCATATTTCAGATCACTTCTAGTTATAAATTTTCTCCCCCGTCGGCAGACCAACATCTTTACTGCTGAAATAGAACAAAAACAAGTTTAAGGCAAAAAAAAAAAAACCCCAGCTTTCTCAATTTGCAGAAAATTATTCCATTAATAATCTTCTGGAGATCAAACGTTGTGTTCATGAAGGTAAAAGGCCTAGAAACTGAAACCCTGCTCTTAATTCTTTGCCAGCCATTAGAGACAAAAGTCAATGCAACGCTATCTTCCCTTATACACAGGCATATTATATGCACCTTAAATCACCAGTGACCCCTGACCCATCAGGATATATAGCATGTTATTTTAGATGTTAGTAAACCTCTATTTTTTTTCTGGGTAATGATAGTAATGTCACGCCATGTCAATCTAGGAGTTTCGGTTTTGGAGAGAGCAGTCCAAAGATGGTTTGTGCTGTAACCATTTAACCCCTGGTCACTGTGGGCTTGGTGCTGCTCCCCCATGCCCCGGCCTCAGAGGATTTGTATGTGTGACAGCCCACAGAGACAGAACTGGTGCATTAGCTCAGGCTGCAGAGACTCATACTTTTAGCTCTGGAGGTCCCAGCTCTAATCCCCAGTGTAACAACCAAGATGACAGCCAACATGCCATCAATATTAGCATCTGGTAATGTCAATTACCGAGCAGGAGGAAATGGGAGACGATGTTCACAGAGACTTCCAAGCACCATTCCAAGGGGCATTCAAACATCAGATGAAGAGCCCAATCTAGTACTTCACAGAGTCGAGAGCCAGCAGGAGGGACCATGGTGATCATTGAGTGTGACCTCCTGCAGGACACAGGCCCTAAGACATCCCCAAATTAATTCTCTTTGAACTAGAGCAGCCCTTTCAGAAAAACATCCCAACCTGATTTCAAAATTGCCTGTGATGGAGAACCCCACCATGACCGTTGGTCAATTGTTCCATTGGTGAATTACTCTCACTCAGTTTGAGTAAATGTTGAGGAGTCCCCCTGAGTGTAGAGAAAAATCATGCCCCCTCTATAAATATATCATAAAATAACAGTAACTCCCAACCTCTGTCTATGTCCTGATCCTGGAAAACAGTCAGATTTGCATAGGACACAACTACTACCGCAGTCCTTTCCCTTCACCAGACAGTGACAACTGCCTCTCATCAGTGCACCCCCCCCACTAATAAACCAGTAGGAAGTGCCTTGCCGCCACATTAATCTTACTGTAAGGTCAAATTCAGCCCTGCACAGAGGGTCATCACAAAACCCAGACACCCACTGAGCTCTATTTGGGGCATTTAAGGGGTACCGTTGGTCTAGTAGTGGCTATCTACATGGAGGTAAATTTCATTCATTACCCTCAGAGTCCCAACCTGTGTCCTTATTTGGAAAGCAGGATTCTCTGATGAACACGCAGCTCTTCCCGCATCAGGACCAGCCAGGTGCACCACATTCCCTCCCCACTGCCATGAAAACAGACACCCCTTAATGTCAAAATACAGAACTCAAGGATATACTGTGCATGGGAATACTGGGCACATTACAGTTGCATCTAGGATGATATATTAGCTCATTTCTATCTTGGAAATTAAATCTTATTGCAAACTTGAAAGTGTAGATTCTAAGGTTTATTCCCTTGAGGTGAAGTTCAACCCTGCGTGGATAGCAGTAACAAGGGCTATGCCTCACTTAAGCCGTACCCTACTTCTGTAGGAGTTCAGTGGTATCCAGCTCTTGAAGGTTTAAATGGAGTTAACTGGTGCATAGGCCTTGGGCTAGGCCTCCTCTCAGGGGTGAATTTCACCCCTTATGGGACAACTGAGGACTTCACTTATTCCATCCTAAGAAGTCAGCAAGTTGTCCATAAGTGGCCTCACCCAAGGCCTATGCACCAGTTAACGCCACTTCAGCCTTCAAGACCTGCACACCACTTAAATTCCAATAAGACTGTGGGGTCCTTGCCTTCCCTACCCTCAAAATCCTATCTTATGAGGAGCATCATTCCAGTGTTAGACTCTGCCATGCTCCAGGCCCCTGCTAGCCTGGCAGTGAAAAACCATGGGGCTGTCTTAGATCCCTGCATTGCAGAAAACTTCATCTGCATTGGCCAAAAAGTGTGGAAGAAAACAAAGTCCCTTCCCCTACTATCCCAGAGTTTTTCATGAACTATGAAGCCATGCAACATCTATTCAAGCTAATGAGAGTCGTGCAGCTCAAATATCCCCTGAGAATGTCAGAGCGCTGTACGTGTTCCTATGCTATTTGCTATGTAATTACATGGTAATACGATGGCCTGTAATAAAACTAGGCTAATCTCCAAGTGTGTTTTCCCACTGCGTTTTGTTGCTGGAGGTCACACTTCTGATTTAGTCAGATGCCAAGAGTCTATTCCTACATTAGCAAAAGGATTTTGTTCATTCGTCATCTCTCCGGTACTTGGGATTCTATGTTCAGAGATGTTTGGGCTTGGCAAACAAATTAGCAGAGACCAGCCTCATTAAGAATCCACAGAGATATCTGGCCTATCTTGCAGTAGGAAGGAGGCACTGACTGCTCTGCCTGCAGATCCTCAGCCCTGCACAACATGGGACACAGTCTCTATAAATGCTACAAACTAAACCTTTCTTTTCTTTTCAATCACTCAGCCTGGCAGCTTCCAAAGAAGCCGAAGCAGCAGCACGGTCTGCTTCCAAACCCATGTCCCCCTCGGATTTCCTGGATAAGTTGATGGGCAGAACCTCAGGATACGATGCCAGAATCAGGCCAAATTTTAAAGGTAGGCACAACCCAGCTCTTTTATTTTGTTTGTTTCAGGACAAAGTTTACATGTAACCCCATGAATGTCTTCCCAGTTGAAAATGAAGTACAAATACTTCCTATTACATCCTCCGTCCTGTGGGACCCCCAAAAGCCATTTACTAACTTCTTATAGCACCATATATAAAGGAATCAGTTAATTTCCAACTGAAGTGAAGCTATCTCTGGAGTGGAATGTAATGGCTTTTCAGCGGTACACTCAGCAACACTGAAGACCAGGTAAAGGTAGAGCACAAAGATGAAAATTACACCCAATTGAAACTGCAGAGGAGATCTCGGTGGGCAGAGTATAACTACCTAGATCATGGGGTCAAGCTACCCATCCTCATATTACTAAACAAGAAAGAAGGCCTGTCTAGATGCCAGCTAGATTGGAGCAGAGGGCCCAGGAATGGAAACAGAGTCTTGTTATAGAAAGGGCTATGAACCATGGTGTGGGAATATATATGGTGAATGGGTATGAAATGACCGTGTTATTTCAAAAGCGGTGAAGCCATAAGAGAGTTACAAGGGTTGTCCTAAATGAGTTCTGATGGAAGCCTTTAGCCCACGCTTCCCCGTCATGCATGTCAAGTATCATACATGTCATATCTGCCACATTTACAGAATTATTATTTTAGAGTTTAACAAAATCATTGGGATTATTTTTCACATCCCACCTCTTGGAAAGCCCGGTGCCTTGGTTACAGAGGGAGCAACTATGCTACGAAAACACCCCAGGGCCATAAATCTCAGAGCTTGGGTCAACTGGCTCAAGCTCGCGAGGCTCATGCTACAGGACTAAGAGCAGCAGTGCTGACATTCAGGCTTGGCATGGAGCCTGGGCTCCGAAACCCAGCAAGGAGAGCAGGTCTCAGAGTCAGGGCTCTAGCCTGAACAGGAATGTCTACGCTACGAGTTTCAGCCATAGCACAAGCTCTGCCAGACCGAGGCTGCTACAGGTGTTTTTTGCAGTGTAGACATACCCAGACATTTTGTCTGAACAAGGCTCAGAGGGAGCTTTAAATACCTCTAAAAATAACTTCAATGTTGCAGTTTGTGAGCCCAATAGCCTGGGGTTTTCCAGGACTAGGAATGACAGCTGGGCCCATTGGGAAGCTGGGAATCTCCCTTTCAGAGGGGATAAAGTCCTGTTTCTAGCTCGGTAGGATACAAGATTGCAGCCATTAAAGTCATGATGTTTTTATGAAGAGAGAAGCCATCCGTGAGGCAAGACCTCATCCCTCCTGTCCTGAGGCAAGATTTTCTATTGTTATGGTGAGGAATGGGTAATTCCACATCAGGGGAAATAAGAAAAGCTTTCCGATGGCAGGATGATTTTTTGAAAGGGAGCTATTTGAAGATGCAGAGGGGCTTGGCAAATTAGACTAAATCCCAGGGCAGATGGGTTAGTGGGTGGAGAAGTGAGGCAGTGGAAAGAGCAAGAAAATGTAGATTGATCACAGGACTCCCCTCTTTATCGCATGGCCATAGTGCCCTATGTGCAATGTGGGGCTGGCAGGAAGGGGGGTGGTATTAGAGGCATTGTGAAGTATACACACACTTCTGTGAATGCTGTCATGGACTTCCCAAAGGCTCAGAATGGTCAGGACCTTGGTCACTCAGCTTATCTAAAACATGGCACCAGCAATGTAGCCATCTCATCCTCATAAGCCACCCGGTCTATACTCAGCTATTAGTTCAGTACTGAACCACAGTGAGAAGCACCACCTACTGCTTGTGATAAGCACTGAGGTTTAGAGCAGGTACATGCAGGACAGGAGATTCCCTCGGAGAGGCTGGAGTAATCACACAGGTATGTTGTTGCGTTTGATCTAATGTCACATCCGCCTGTGTGGTTGGTTTATTTCATTTATTCACGTCCTTCTTTGTTATTTGGGATATTCAGACACAAACAGGTTCTTTGCAGCTTAAGATTTCATCGGTTCCAGTCTCTTACACTCACCTGCAATCACACTGCTCTGGCTGTAGCATTATAGCTGTGGAAATGCACTGTCACGGCACTGGCAGATTGCTGTGATTTCAAGTGGAGAAGCAGAAGCTGGAATAGATTAAGGTCCTGATTCTCATTTAAACAAGGGCCCATTTATGCTGGCAGTGCAAGTGTAAATGCAATGTACACTATGCAAAGAGTGTAAAAAGGCCTTAATGTAACTAAGAATCAGGCCCTAACTGTTAAACAGGAAAGATCTGGTTTCCAGACAACCTCAAAACCTTATCGAGTGGGTCAGTGTTATAGTGAACCCTGTCCCATCAAACCTTTGAGCATCCACCCATGCAAACTATGGTTCCCCAGATGCCAGCTGAGTTGGGCTCTCAAAAAGCGTTGCAGCCAACACAAGGGAAGTCTTTACTAGGCCTTGTCCTAACAGATAAAGAGGGACTGATCATAGAACTAAAAATTAATGATAGCTTAGGTACAAGTGAACGTGACTTGATCACATTTATAATGTGCAAGCAGAATAAAATCCAGACCAGTAATATATATGCACTTGGTGCTTTAATAGGGCCAATTTCACAAAGCCAATTATGAGTCAAATGAGCTGGGAGGAAGAATTTAATAATAAAAAAAAAGAATGATAATTGGGAATCATTTAAGAACACCTTATTAGATTCCCCAAAAGTCACATTTGAGGAAGAAGGCCGGACTGATTAAAAAAACAACTTGGCTTAGAACGGAAGTGAAGGCAGCTATAAAAAATAAAAAATAATAGATAACAAATGGAAGAAAGGGGAAGTTGGTAGTCATGAATATAAATCAGAAATGGGAATTGTAGAAAATTGATAGCGGAAGCCAATGGACACATGGAGAAGTCTATGGCCAGCAGAGTTAAGGACAATGAGTTTTTTTAAATATATCAGGACAAAAAGAATCCTGAAAATGGTATTGGTCCATTACTAGATGGAAATGTTAGAATTACCAACAAAAATGCAGAAAAGGCAGAAGTATTCAGTAAGTATTTCTGTTCTGTATTTGGGGACAAAAACAGATAATATAGCCTCATCACATGGTGATAACATTCTTTCCATTCCACATAATATCTCTGGAGGTTGTTAAACAGAAGCTACTAAAATTAAATATTTTTAATTTAGCTTGTCCATACAACTTACATCGAAGACTTTTAAAAGAGCTGGCTGAGGAGGAGGCTAGACTGTTAATGTTGATTTTCAACATACCTTGGTGCACTGGAGAAATTCCAGAAGACTGGGAAAAAAAAGTTAATATTGTGCCATTTTTTTAAAAGAGTAAACAGGAGTAAGAATGGCCATACTGGGTCAGACCAAAGGTCCATCCAGCCCAGTATCCTGTCTACCGACAGTGGCCAATGCCAGGTGCCCCAGAGGGAGTGAACCTAACAGGTAATGATCAAGTGATCTCTCTCCTGCCATCCATCTCCACCCTCTGACAAACAGAGGCTATGGACACCATTTCTTACCCATCCTGGCTAATAGCCATTAATGAACTTAACCTCCATGAATTTATCTAGTTCTCTTTTAAACTCTGTTTAGACTCCTGTAAGGCATTTGACTTGGTATCACAAGACATTTTGATTAAAAAATTAGAACATCATAAAATTAACCTGGCACACATTAAATAGATTACAACTGGCTATCTGACAGGTCTCAAAATGTAACTGTAAACAGGGAATCATAATTGAGTGGTTGTATTTCCAGTGGGGTCCCGCAGGAATCAGTTCTTGGCCCTGCGCTATTTAACATTTGTATCAATGACCTGAAAGGAAACATCAAATCATCACTGATGAAGTCTGAAGATGACAGAAAAATTAGGGGAGCGGTAAATGATGAAGAGGACAGGTCGCTGATTCAGAGTAATCTGGATTGCTTGTTGTACAGGGCACAAGCAAACAATATGCATTTTAATAGAGCTAAATGTAAATGTCTACATCTAGAAACAAAGAATGGGGGCCATTGTTACAATATTAGGGACTCTATCCTGGGAAGCAGTGACTCTGAAAAAGATTTTGGGGTCTTGGTAGACAATCAGCTGAACATGAGCTCCCAGTGTGATGCAGTGGCCAAAAGAGTTAATGCAATCCTTGGATGCCTTAACGGGGGAATCTCAAGTAGGAATAGAGAAGTTATTTTACCTCTGTATTGGGCACTGGTGCAAATGCTGGAATCCTGTGTTCAGTTCCGGTGTCCACAATTCAAGAAGGATGTTGATACATTGGAGAGGGGTCAGAGAAGAGCCACGAGAACGATTGAAAGATCAGAAAATATGTCTGCTAGGGATAGACTTGAGGAGCTCAATCAATTTAGCTTAATAAAGAGAAGGTTAAGGGGTGACTTGATTACAATTTATAATTATCTACATAGGGAACAAATATGTAATCACGGGCTCTTCAATCTAGCAGACAAAGGTATGGCATGATCCAATGGCTGAAAGTTGAAGCTAGACAAATTCGGACTAGACAAAAGATGTCAATTTTTAACTACAAGAGTAATTAACCACTGAAACAATTAACCAAGGGTCCTGGTGGAGTCTCCATCACTGACAATTTTTAAATCAAGATGCTTTTCTAAACGCTCTGCTCTAGGGATTATTTTGGGGAAGGTCTACAGCTGGTGTTATAAAGGAGATCAGACTAGATGATCGCAATGGTCCCTATGAATTTGCAGCTGCTGCTTCCGTAAAGCCAATTTGTGACATGACTTGAGGGGTTGTGAGGGGACATCATGACCTAGGGGAATGATCTCTTCTGTGCATCCTGTGGCAACACAAGTGGCTATTCAAAAGCAAACTGTCCTGTACTGTAGCATCTTCTGCTTCCTGCTGTGTTGGAGCCCTCATCGACTGCAGGGCCTGAATCACAAGGACCCTGCCTCAATCTGAGAAGTGCTGGAAATGGGCACTGCCATTGCTATTCAGTTATGTTCCTCGAGAGCAGGATTTTGTGTCCTCTTCGTTGCATGCAGCACAACGCACACTACTGATGCTCAGCAAACAATATATAAGCACCCTCTTCCCCTGAATGAGCCTCATAAGAATGACACCAGGATAATAAAATATGAAAATAGGATTCAGGACCAGAATGGTCTCCCAGCAGCAGGTTCCGCAAATCTTCATTACAAGGGGCCAATGAACTCTCATGAATAATTCAGCTGAGCCTGGTGCTCAGATACAAAGGTGGGGAATGTAGGATAAATGACTAGACAGATGGATGCCACCAGCCCAGTGGGTGACAGCCTGGGACCCCAGCCTCCTGTATAATAAAAGCAGAGCCGCTCAGCTGACTCCCTGGTTCCAATCTACTGGCTACATTTTCATAAGCGCAAGCCAATAGGAGCTTTGCTCATAGACTTAAGGAGAAACAGTGTTAGATACTAAGGCCTGGTCTACACTGCGGGGTGGGTCGATGTAAGATACGTCAACTTCAGCTATGGTATTCCTGTAGCTGAAGTTGTGTAACTTATTTCAACTTATCTCCCATCCTCACGGCATGGGATTGATGGCTGTGACTTCCCTGTCAACTCCGCTACTGCCGCTTGCTCCGGTGGAGTTCCGGAGTCGACGGGAGCGCGTACGGGGATCAATATATCACGTCTACATGAGATGCGATATATCAATTCCCAATAAATCAATTGCTCCTGGCGATCCAGTGGGTAGTCTGGACATACTCTAAGAGGCCCATTTCACCACTGCCCTGGGCATTGTATAGTCATTTATACCAGAGCAAAATGCCACCAATTCCAAATTGTAGCATTTTACACTGACTTTGCACTGGTGCAAGTATTCCCCAAGGTCCTGGGAAATGGTGAATTGGTCCATAAATTATGGGATTTGTTAGATTTTTTTTCCTAAACATCTCTTCTAAGGGCTTGTCTACACATGAAAATCCATTTGGATTAAGGGAGGGTGTTTGAATTTAAAGCAGAATACTTATTCCTACTTAATGCCCTGTGTGGATACTCTCATTCCAAAATAAGAGTTAATTATGACCTAGCTTAGTCCATTTGTAAACTAATTCGGAGTAAGGCATTCTTAGAGATGGGGAAACTTTCCAGCAAATAGTTAGCTTTTCATTTTAAAAGACATTATGTTTCAAAATGTGGGTTTTTTTTTAAATCATCAAAAAAATTCACATAAAAAGTGGAAAAAGAAAACCACAAAAAGTAATTGAAAAAAAAAAGTCATTTCACATAAAAAATAAAATAAATAAATAAAACTATTTGTTTTGGGCTGAGCAAAATATTTCCTTCAACTCAAAATAAAATGTTTGATTTTTTTCAGTTTAGTTGGGGGAAAAAAACCCAAAAATCAGTTTCTGTTTCCACGGAGCCAAAGATTTTCCCTGGTTTTTTTGGTTGGACCCCCAAACGGAAAACATCAGTTATTCACTCATCACAATAAATATTCCTGAGTGGCTCTTACAGTGACTATTGTTCATTTCTAAACTCTCCTTTCCAGGCTCTTTTCCTTGACTGTTCCCCCAGACAAACCAGGACCTGCAATCACAAAGCCACTGTCTGTTAGATTCTAATTTCTGTTGCTTATTTTTGTCCCTTACCATCAGGTCTTTTTTTCTCTCCAGGAATAATTGGTCTGTGATAATGCAAAACTCCTACAAGCAATTAATCATTGCAACAAGTCCTGCAGTCCAGCTGCAAGCACTAGGCTCTGTCCCAGGTTTTCACATTCAAGTGCTCACATTAAGAACATCCCCGGGGTGACCAGCAAAAGGCAACACCTTCTGTAATACCAGTGAAGCAACGCAGGGTTAAAAAATGCTTCACTGGAACTTCTTTACCACCATGTTGCACACACAAAAGAAATTAAACATTAATATTTAATGAAATATATACATTATCCTTCTGCTGAAGGCTATTGTATTGTAATTTTATTCAGGATAATTTAATTTCAGATTTATTTCAATGAACTACACCTTCCCCATGGGGGCAGTTTACTAGCTTAGTCTCCCACACATAAATCAGTATCCAATTTATATGGAAGGCACAGCCGCAGCTTTGCAGAGTTTGGGGTTGTAGCCCTCTGAGCACGTCATTTAAATTAACTGGCAGTAACTCATACAGGCACTTTAATGGTTTCAATTGAAAATAATACCAAGACTGTGCCAGATCGATTGTTGGGGAGGTTAAGATTAAAAAAGGGGGAAGATTATGGAGGAGACTCATACAGTTTGGACATCTCCTTGAAGTCACACTTCCATCTTGAGAACAGGAAGCAGCATCTGTGTTTTGTTTGAATTTGGGGGAATAAAGTTAGTACTCAGGAAAGTTAGAGTCTGACAGTGCTAGTTAGATCCATTGCACCCTTCCCCCCACAGCCTTGCCTCTGTCATGAACCGCAGTACCTTTCCCTGCTGTTCCAGTCCCGGACTCCTGCACAGCTGTGTTCCACCCCAGAGGTGGCTGCATTTCAGTGAGGAGATTCCCAACTATCCATATAGAGTTTGATTGTCAGAGGTGCTGAATACTCATCATTCTCATCTGCTTCAATTGGAGCTGCAGGTGCTAAGCACCTCTGAAAATCAAAACCATAGAAAGCAAATTTTTTCTCTCAGATCCAGAGGGTAGATGTTGCTTCACATTTGGTTACACTAACATACGTGTCAGTGAGGAGTTCCACATGGATTGGCGAGACGCAGAGAGCAGAGCAGAAATCCTTCAAGTACATCAGAGGAGAATGTTGTTCATGCAGTCATTTACCATGTTAGTTTAGCATTTCACGTGCAGCCCCCTTTGGGATGAAAGGCTTCACATACACGCAAGAGATTATGGATTATTTGCTAGTGTCATCACCTACTCTTTTGAGCCTGGTGTTTTAGCAGCAGTTACACACACACACACACACACACACACACACACACACACGTTTTGTTCTTTTACAGATGCCCTTCAGTTTGATTCTGGGAAACCAGTCACTCACTTCCCAACCCAATCAGAGCATTACAGAAGGAGCAAACTGAGCACCACCAAATGGCAACAGGAATATACTAGACATGTGCTTTGCATAGTGAGTTCACCCAGCCAACAAACGGTTGATTATCTCCAGGTCCATTTCACATGGTCTCCTTGAAACACTGGGATGCCAGCTGTTTCTCTTGGTTAAGAGGGGCTGGTAACAAGGAAAGGATACATTTTTGCATGTGCTGTTCTAGCCTGTACCTGTGTTAACTAGTCTGGAGAGGGAGTTGTGCAGATTGAGAGCTGCGGTTGAGTTGGCAGAGAGCTGTTGGAAGCTGGCAAGAAGACAACCATTTGGATTTCTGGGAATCTTTACAAAGAAACTCCTAATGATGCTGCATAGCACTTACACAAAGCGAGGTGGCTGTGTCTCTGCAAAGCTCAGTAAGAGGTGCAAAGCTTTAGGAGAGGACAGGACAGAAACCCAGAAATGTGATCAGGAAATTCCATTCATTTCTACACAGGAGGGAGTTTACATTGATTACAGACCACAAGCCTCTTGTTAAAATCACTGGGCCAAAAAGAACCATTTCATCTTTTAGCGGCTGTTTGGTAGCAGATGTGGCCTCTGATGCTTCACTTCTCCTCCCCTTATCATCAAGTATAAGCCATCTGACACCATCAGCAATGCTGATACATCATCCTGGTAGCCAATAGGGATTTAAAAAACCCACAACCACCATATGCCATTTTCCTCCCCCCCCCCCCCGCCACTGTAAATCAGGCT